>NC_133498.1:2528701-2672430 GCF_025370935.1 Choristoneura fumiferana | reverse complement strand
ATAGGGCGCGGGTTAGGTTGGCTGCATTGGTTTTAAGACTTTTCATTTACAAGCTTTTCTTTAGCTTGCCCTGTTTGATTATTTAATTTGTTTGGGTCAAATTTGACCCACTTCCAGTGGTCCGCTTGACTTGAAATTTGGCATACTTATGTAAATTTGGCAAAAACACCAATAATCCTGGTACGTATTTATCCCAGCGGTCCAAAGGGGTAATGCGGCCAACATCATGGGAACTCTGCCAGGCAGATCTTTTAGACGGGGTTTCTTTTTATAATTTTTATTTTTATATTAACATATATATATATATATATATATATATATATATATATTTAGTTAAGGTTTCTTAGGTAAGTTTTTTTTTCATCTTCTTATTATTATTATTTTATTTAATTCAATCTGTACTTCTTTTGTTTTTCATCATCATGATTTGATTGGGAACTTCACACGCACCATTGAATCGCTTCGCAGGTTGTGCAGGTTTCCTCACGATGTTTTCCTTCACCGTAAAGCTCGTGGTAAATTTCAAATGTAATTCCGCCACATGCATTTCGAAAAACTCAGAGGTGCGAGATGGGGTTTGAACCCACGACCCTCTGCTTGAGAGGCGACAGGTCAAACCCACTAGGCCACCACGGCTTTTTTGTTTTTTATTTGACTAAATAATTATTATATAGATAGATACATACTTAAATACATATTAGGCATATAATCTAGTAGTGGCATCTTGATGGTCCTCATGGTGGTTTATAACATTCACATTGGCTAACTTGAAAAAAGGGTTAGAACTGTGGCCCCAACAGTTTCAAATCTTAGATTTTGTCATTATTATTTGTTTTTAGGACTTAAAAGGTATTTTATATTATCACTAGCGGTTGCCCGCGACTCCGCCCGCGTAGAATTCGGTTATCACTGTCCCGCGGGAACTACGCAATTTTCCGGGATAAATACTATTCTATGTCCTTCCTCGGAACTCAAACTATATGTATACCGAATTTCATCTAAATCGGTTCAGCCACAAAACACATAGTTCAGAAGTCAGTCTCCTGCACTTCACTTTTCATACCTACGCTCGGCGGTCGCTCTAAGGTTGTCAACTATGGCTTATGCACCAAAAAACTATCGTGGTAGTGGCACTCGTATCTAGTGTTTGATTATTGTGAGATGAAACGGAAATAATGGTAAATAATATATAAATTAATAACTAAAATATTTTAATTATAATGTCATTGTTATATTATCAATTTGTCACAGAAAATAACTTGCGTCGATTTCGTTATTGGCGAAATTCTATGTGACAGTTGCTCGAGCGCACTTGTATGGAGATTGAATTCTGAACTATCTTATGTGAACTATGTTTTGTGGTTCAGCGGTTTAGGCTTGATGAAGTAACAAACAAACATTACAAACAAGCAAACGTACCTACAAGCCGTGGTGGCCTAGTGGTTGACCTTTCGCTCTCAAACAGAGGTTGTGGGTTCAAACCGCCTCGCACCTCTGAGTTTTTCGAAATTCATGTGCGGAATTACATTTGAAATTTACCACGAGCTTTGCGGTGAAGGAAAAACATCGTGAGGAATCCTGCACAAAAACTGCGAAGCGATTCAATGGTGCGTGTGAAGTTCCCAATCCGCACTGGGCCCGCGTGGGAACTTATGGCCCAAGCCCTCTTGTTCTGAGAGGAGGCCTCTGCCCTGCAGTGGGACGTATATAGGCTGGAATGATGAATGATGATGATATAGATTTTTCAAAAAAGCGCTATAAGTAGTTAAAATTTACAACCCAAATTATTTTTTCCTTCGCTAAACATTGCTTTTATGTCTATATTTTCATAATAATGTATAAAGGATAATATGGCAAATTCAGGAGTTGTCAAATACAGTATTGTGCAAATACGTGTATTTGCATTTTTGTTACTCATCACACAAATGAGTTAATGGATTTGGATGAAATTTGGCACACACGCAGCTGGATAAATACCAAAAATACTTTTCATATCAGAAAACTTCATTGTCCAAGCAGAATTTTTCCCAGGCCGAGTCGCAAGCAACAGTTGTAGTCCGCGATCGCGTGGCATAATCGCACCACCCCATCGTCGTCAAACCGCCGTAACCCACCGCCCCCTCTGAACCCAGCCCTATGCGCTGCGCACAAATCCCCGTATAGATCCAGTGCTCAGTTCAGCAGAGAGTGTTGGCAACAAAGCACGATGACACGGTAAGTAGGACAGCTTGCCTCCGTACTAGATTTTTCAGTGAACTTGTTACATGTTACTTTTTATTTACGACAATTTTTTCAACAGAATAAAAAACAAAATGGCTGATTGCTACTAGACATGGTAATGAAAATAGTCTTTGATATTTTAAGCCACACAACTAACATCTAATCTAACCTTTTGGTGGTGAATTTCTAGTTAGACAGACATTGATAAAATTGAATTAAATGAGTAGATGTTTTTATTCAAAGAATTTGTATGAAAAGTGCTGGTTTTTAGTCGAAATTATCGGCAGAGATTGTTTGATATAGGTAATACGCGCGAACAAAGAATTGTATGTATTGTAAAATATTGTAGGCTATTAAATTTTCAAGTTAAGTATTTAGCTTATACTTAAGTTTTATTCATGGTTATTTTTTCTTAATATGTTAATATGTGTATTCTTAGTTTCGATTAAAAAACTGTTTAAAATTCATTGAAAGCCAGGTCAAAAAACCTACTCATTAATATACTGAAAAACTCTGACAGCAGTATTTTATTATATATTTTAAGTTACTTCATTTATTGTATTTCTTTTCTAACACCTTTTTTTAGGATTCGGTACCCAGAGTGCCAACGGAACCCTATTACTGAGACTCAGTCCGTCTGTCTGTCTGTCCGTCTGTCACAGGCCTCTATCCCATGATCCGTAATAGTTAGACACTTGAAATTTTTACAGATTATGTATTACTGTGGCCGCTATAACGACAAATACTAAAAACAGAATAAAATAGATATTTAAGGGGAGCTTCCATACAACAAACGTGATTTTGTTTGGCGTTTTTAGCTTGATATTAATAACGGCAACAGGTAGACGCTTGAAATATTCACAGAATATTTAGTTGTATAATATTTAAGTCTGTTAATCACACTCGCAGACGTCTAAGATACAGGCTCAGCCTGGAGTCCGATAGACATGTTCTTTACTGTATCAAATATGTTCCTGTTAATAAAAATATTTGTATTTGTATCAATTTAAAATAAATAATTAACTACATTATAATAAAATAAATATTTAAGGGGGGCTCCCGTACAACAGACTTGATTTTTTGCCGTTTTTTTGCTAATGTCTAATGTTGTTGTTTCAATAGCGTCTACCTGTTGCCGTTATTAATATCAAGCAAAAACCGGCCAAGAGCGTGTCGGACACGCCCAAAATAGGGTTCCGTAGCCATTACGATAAAATTAAGTAATATTTTTCTAAGGATTTCGTATTTTATACGGAATCTTCCAAGTTTAGGTATATTTTATACCTTAGGCTGCTATTTAAGAGTAAAACTACTAATAATTCTCAAGCAAACTTAGCCGTTATAGTTTTCCTTAAAAGTTTGATATACTTACTACCATCCTGAATTTTTTCAAATTTTTCCACCCACTGGTTTAGATTTTAGAGGGGGGGACGCTCGATTTTATCGAAAAATCGTCTTAGCAAACCCCTAATGGTTTTAAAAGACCTATCCAACGATACCCCACACTATAGGGTTGGATGAGAAAAAAAATCACCCCCACTTTACGTCTATGGGAGGAGGTCCGTTTTAGCCATTTTGGCTCCGGAACCCTAAAAACGGCAAAAAAAACACATTTGTTGTATGGGAGCTCCCTAAAATATTTATTTTATTCTGTTTTTAGTATTTGCTGTTACAGCGGCCACAGTAATACATAATCTGTTTAAATTTCAAGTTTCTAGCTATTACGGCTCAAGAGATAGAGCACTGTGTGACAGACGGACGGACGGACGGACAGACAGACAGCGGAGTCTCAGTAATAGGGTTCCGTTGGCACCCTTTGGGTACGGAACCCTAAAAAAGCCTTAATGTAATTATTTAAATAGGTTGATGGTAGTACAGTTTGTTACGTAAAACCAAAAGATTGGAGTACCCATAAAACTTCTTCATTCCAAAATAATTCGATACATTCTCTTTAATTTAAGACAAACAGTATAGAAAAACAAGCTTAAAATTAATTCAACGTCCTACGCTTTTCGTATCAGCTTAGGCCTAGACATTTCGTCCCTAGGGCGTATTTAAACCCCTCTCAATGGCACTCCAGTCAGTAATAACGTTTGCGTTTTCTTCTTTATTACGAATCTACCACATTATCTTAATCGGATACATGCTAATACTTTTTACGGCCGACCCCGCTGTTTGCAGCGCGTAGAAAATTGCGTTTTGTTCCCTAGGGATTTCTTTCACTTTTTATTTGTATTACAGTATCCAATGATCTCTTGGTTCTTAAAATGTTTTTTTTTCTGTCAATGTGCTGCAGGAAAATATATTTTCTAATATTTTCCGTTTACATACTTTTGATAATGTTTTTTGGAAAAGTTGAAAATTATAATTTCAAAGTTCAATATCTCAAAAATGGCTGAATTAATTTTAATCAAACATAACTAAGAATTACCGCAATGAAAAAAAGCCGTGGTGGCCGAGTGGTTTGACCTATGGCCTCTCAAGTAGAGGATCGTGGGTTCAAATTCCGTCTCGCACCTTTCGAAATTCATGTGCGAAATAACATTTGAAATTTACCACCGGCTTCACGGTAAAGGAAAAAATCGTGAGGAAATCTGCACAAACCTGCGAAGCAATTCAATGGTGTGTGTATGAAGTTCCCAATGCGCACTAGGCCCGGCCAAGCCCTCTAATTCTGAGAGGAGGCCTGTGCCCAGCAGTAGACGTATATAGGCTGGGATGATGATGAAACTCGCTTTCACGTAAAGAAACCATATCAAAATTGATCCATCGATTTGAGAGCTACAGATAGACAGACAGATATTGGCGTCAAAACCTTTAACACCCCTCTTTTTACATCGGTGGTTAAAAACAAAGTATAATATGGCTCCTTGGTCAGGAAAGTTAAGTAAAGCTCTTTGCAAAAATTCAAACGTCTTTTTCTTTACTGTGTTCACAAGAGTACTTTAAACACCAAGGGCGCGAAACCGTGAGTTCCGCACTTAATTAATTTTACCGCTGCGCCTAACGAGCGGAGTGAAGTTGAATTACTATTCTTAATAAATGTCTTTTGTGTTCGAAATTAGATTTCAAAATAAAACAGGTTGTAAAAATGTACAATGATTTAATGTAATTTGGGTAACTTAATTTGAATAAACAAATAATGTTTCGTCGTAATCAGCTAACCCAAAAGAAAGTTTCCATAATTATCTAAGTAGGTGCTTAGAGATCCCAATGCTAGATTTATACAAAGGTCACTAAAGTACCTACTATTCCCGCCCTAGGGCAGAAAGCTGCTATCAAGATCCCCATTCCGGCAAAATTCTTGGAAGTCATGCTTTAATCATAAATTACGTTGGCCCAGGCTTAATGAGGTCATAATCCCGGGAATCCCGGGTTAGAAATCCCGGAGTGATAATTTATTTAACACCTGTTTTTACGATTTTACCCGGGAATTCCGATATGAGTACAAACATGTTGTTGTTGTTAGATTCAGAAAGGTGCGTAACCGTAACGCAAGGCGGTCTCTAGAGACGGTTTAGTGTATTTTTAACACGCTTATTAGTCTCAATGCTTAATTGTAATTTGTTAATTGGAGCTGGCTTGGAGTGGAGCTTTCGTGTACTTAGCTCAAATTTGGGCTCCGCAGAAAACTAAAGTTGCTGCACCCACTGTTTGCAACACATGCTGAGTGGGGACCCTTTTTCGGTGTCAATGAGGGCTATCGTTTTTTGTCTCACTAGATGGCGCACTGTTGCGTGAGGTTTTTAAGTATGGCTTGCAAAGTCTGTTATTACGGGCGTGAAAACAAAGTTTAGATGAAAATCATATTTAATACACCTTAAAACCGTATTATAAAATATCGAGCATGCCACAGTGTTGCATAGTCCCCGTTTTGTTCGGAAAAAAGGGAGGACAAAGGTTTCCGAAAGACAAAACTGTCTCAAAACACAGACATTCATTGCCCCGGAACGCATATTTGCCATAAACAATTTCAGATATTGCAAAATATTCACAAAATTATTCTAATTATAAATTAACCCGCGTAGCTCACCCAAAAACTATGAGATTTGACATTTCGGAGACCTCACGCTACACTAGCGCCTCTAGTGGCGAATTCATACGCGATAGCCCTCATTGGTGTCACCACCATTACATGTAATTATTATTGTTTTTTTTTGTTCCGTGGCGGTACTGTTGGGACCTTAGGTAAATAAACAATTTGTCTTTCTTCCTTTCTCTCTTCACCGGTATCTTTAAACTTGATTTTAACCCACTACTTACTGTGGCATTAACACGTAACTTGGCAATTATTAATTAGGTAGATTTGACGACAACACAATAATATCGTAACAACGAAACGCGTTTTTTGTTTTAGAGCCGTGGTGGCCAAGTGGTTTGACCTATCGCCTCTCAAACAGAGGGTCGTGGGTTCAAACCCAGGCTCGCACCTCTGACTTTTTCGAAATTCATGTGCGGAATTACATTTGAAATTTACCACGAGCTTTGCGGTGAAGGAAAACATCGCGAGGAAACCTGCACAAACCTGCGAAGCAATTCAATGGTGCGTGTGAAGTTCCCAATCCGCACTGGGCCCGCGTGGGAACTATGGCCCAAGCCCTCTTGTTCTGAGAGGAGGCCTGTGCCCAGCAGTACGAAACACGTATTTTTACAAGATGGAGATGTAAACCGCTTCAGTAAGCCACGTTATTTCATCGCAACCAAAAGTAACGTCTAATGGCCCATTTAAAACAGTATTTTTCTGAATCGGTAGATTTTTTGAAGTTCATAACATGCTCGTTTTATTTTGACCGTTAACCAGTAATTGTATAAAGTTGTGTTAAATACTTGTGATGTATACATATCATTTAATAATATTGTAAATCTGTTTTAAAAAAAATATATATACCTCGTTGAGTTTCTTGCCGGATTCTTCTCAGCAGAGGTTTTTCCGAACCGTGGTAGATTTTTTTTGACATTCATAAGTGCTTGTTATAGCCTAAATTGAATAAAGATTTGACTTTGACTTTGACTTTGATTGGTTTATAGCGAGCGCTAAGAGCCACTTTCAGCCCACGGAACGAAAATCTTATTTTTTTTGTCTACAGGAACACTATGCCCATTAGCGCTCTGCTGATCCTGGGCGGGTTGGCCACCGCCCACGGCTGGGGCGGGCTGTTCAACCGCTTCAGTTCGGACATGCTGGCCAACCTGGGGTATGGACGCGGGCCTTATCGGCACTACGCTTATGGACAGGTAACTTAACGTGACGTTTTCTTTAGATAAATAGAGTTTGCAGCACAAGCACTCTCATTCTGAGCGGAGGCCTGTGCCCAGCAGTGGAACGTGTATATAGGCTGGGATAAAACAGAGTTTTTAATGACAATAAGCAATTATCTAGTACAAGCTTTGCTTAGTTTGGGAGCACACATCACATAAACCCAACAATGAGCACCACACTATACGTTTCGAACTCAAGAAGAGTTCATCATCAGAGCAACACAACCATTCACAATGCTACGACATGGGAGACTAACATCTAACACAGTGTGGTGGAGGAGCTGCATGAACATACATTTGTTGCATAGACGTAGTTAGAGTTACCCTAAAGTCACAGGTAAGCAAAAATTAATTGTTTGTAGTTCATTGATATGGAGCTCGGCAAAGTAGCGACCGATTCAATAACTTGCTTCGTTTTAATCTTCTAAACCCTAAAAAGTAATTCTACATGGATGGACCCCAAAATATTCATCATCCCAGCCTATATACGCTCCACTGCTGGGCACAGGCCTTCTCTCAGAATGAGAGGGCTTGGGCCGCAGTTCCCACGCGGGACCAGTGTAGATTGGGAACTTCACACACACCATTGAATTGCTTCGCAGGTTTGTGCAGGTTTCCTCACGATGTTCTCCTTCACTGTAAAGCTCATATTAGACCCTAAATTTACCCGTGTAATTATTTACCCTTAGGGTAGATTTACGAAGCGACACAGCTCGGGAGAGCCCTTTCAGTCGGGTCTCAACCCATCAAGATTTTATACCCTTCTACTAAAGGAATACTTAATAACCCTAATGGTTCTAGAACGTGGCTTTTTGAATTGACTTGATTTCTTGTACTTATTATATTTTTAACCCCCGACGCAAAAAGAGGGGTCTAACAAGTTTGACCGCTATGTGTGTTTGTTTGTCTGTCTGTGGCACCATAGCTGATTGGGTGGACCTATTTAAATGCGGTTTTTTTTATCGGTTTTAACCTCGAGCATTAAACCCATTTTCCACTCGACGTGTCTATCCACCCTCGCCGTACC
Organism: Choristoneura fumiferana; assembly: GCF_025370935.1. Classification (NCBI taxonomy): domain Eukaryota; kingdom Metazoa; phylum Arthropoda; class Insecta; order Lepidoptera; family Tortricidae; genus Choristoneura; species Choristoneura fumiferana. The sequence goes on along the minus strand of NC_133498.1, from coordinate 2,663,924 downwards.
TACCCGGGTGGCTATATGAACGTCTCGGGTAAAATGAATCGTTTTATGCTCTTGTTGTACAATGGATCCTACAGCAAAAAGCCTAACCAACCAGAAAAAAATCGCAAGACCCCCGAAGTTATTATTTCAAAGTACAATATCTCAAAAACGGCTGAACTAACCTGAATAAAACATAGTTAAGAACCACCGTAAGGAAAACTCGCTTTCATGGAAAAAACGGTATCGAAATTGGTCCATTCCCTTGAGAGCTATAATGCCACAAACAGTCATTGAGTCAGGCGTCAAACTTATACTTAACCCTTAAACTAAAAGAATTTCTTCGCTCACCCGCGACCTTATGATATGCAAGATATGCGTGTTCATGCAGTTCGTCCACTCCACACTGTAAGAACAGACACAAATCACACCAACCTATCTATTACCACCATCACACTACACTGACCGTTTCGAACTCATCCAACCAGAGCTCATCTTCAGAGCAACACAACCGTACACCATGCTACCAGATGCTAGACTAACACACCATAACAAACGTTTAATTAGTCACTGTAACTCCCTAAGTACCTACCCACCTAATTTTTTTCTCAAACAAAACTACCCACAAAATATTAATAAATTTTAATCGTCATACAAAAAAAATACCTTGAAGTTTTATCTATTATACTGTAAGGACGTGTTTTATTAACTGTTATTGACGAAATTAGACTCAAGCCGTAGTAAGGGAAAAGACACTACTTTACCTGTTCAAATCCCTAACCCTAACCTAACCTAGAAGGGTTGGCTTATAACTACTCTTTATTGTAGGGGGTTAAAAATAATTAGACCACATGCGACTCAAAACTAGATCATCAAAGTAACACTGACCTTTCTTAGAATACCTGACCCTTAGCAACCCTAATTATAAACCTCACACCAAAAGGCGAAAGGTTAAAAGGTTAAAATAATTAAGCATTGACCTATACATTAATAACCTTTCTCGGATAAAATTACCTGAGTATTATTAGCGTCCATCTTCCAAAACGCTTATAATGGGAGCTATTTTTAGCAAGTATACGTCTAATTTCGATTACATCTATAGTTTAAAAATCATAATGGACAAAATACATAATGCTTGCTTGACATAATGGTCATTTCACATAATATAAATTTCTAAGAAATAGTCAACTTTACAAGGTTAGAATAGGTCACACGGTCAAAAAAGTTCGTGTTGTAGTTCGCTGTAATGACTTTCTATTTTTGGGCGTTTTCAAAAAGAAAGTGTAACCTTCCTTCTTTTTTTTAATTTTGGAAATAATATGGTTTTTCCTATTCAGAATCAAGAGCACACTGACATTCACTAATTAATTTTTGCAGGTGGTAGGTGGTAGGTAGGATCCAGTCAAATTAAAAAAAACATTCATTCTCCTTTTAAGTAATCGTTTAAATGGGGTAGGCAGAGCACACGAAACGTTACCGCATCGGAGCCACTTTTAGCAATTTTAGGTTTTACCTATACTTACAAACAGGAAAAATCCCAAACGAATACCCTCGGGAACCCCATTTCAAATCTGTCGTATATTTCCCTATACCAACACTTTCACGGTACCTTTCCCCTCTCCTTTACCCCTTAACCTACATAGAAATCGTTTCCAAACATCTTTCCCCAAATTACATTTACCTACCCTCCGATCTGAATGGAGATATGATTAGGGCAAACCCTTTAACAGAAAATCGACGCCGTCTTTGTTATACTTGCAGAAGGGCTAACACGAAACTCGAAACTCGAAGTTAGTGTGGTGCAGTCCCTCTGACACCCTATTTAATACGAACTTCGAGTTTCGAGTTTCGTAGTAGCCCTGCAGAGCGGCTCCGTCACCGAAATGTTGGATTCGGCAATTTCATGAAAGCTTTTGGTTAATGGTTTTCCTTGTTCGTCTGAATTAAACTGGTTCAAGGGTGTTTCTTTGTTTCACAGACAGAAATTTCATAGAATTTCGTTTCGTAGAAAATGTTTTTTTAAACGTATTATATTATAATTAATATTAATTCAATGTTTGTCTGGTCTCTGTATTTTTTATTTCGAATATTATTGTTTAAAGACTATTTTGAATGAAACATTTATTTCACAGAAACATGACTCAATGAATATTACAATGTAATTTTTTAATTCAATAAAGTTATGAAACAGTATAAAGTATTTTTTGACGAATATTGTTTGTTCGGTGTACTTTTTTTACATAAAACTGATCGTGATTGACCCCTATCTCACCTGATGCCACCATCATCATTTTCTATTGTGCGATTAGCACAAACCTTAGTAGGTTAAGTTAGGTTAAAACTGCGACCCCACCAGAAAACGAAACGCAATCAGAAATTGGTGCTAAAAACAGCGAACCCAACCACTGTTATACAAATAAATCATTCATTCATTCGTTCATTCATTCATTCATTCATTCATTAAATAGACAAAAGTACAAGTACCCCAACATAACGATACTTTTTAAAATAAAAGATATCTAGATATTTGTGGTAGAGCCTTAGTGTAACCACTTGCTGGATGCAGTTCGAATGGGCCGGCTCGACCGGGTTAGTACCACACTCCCACAGAATACCGGCGTGAAATAGTAGTTTTGCTACTGTGTTTCGTCCGGTGAGTGGGAGATTCGGAGGCCCAACTCCCCTCCCCCTCTCCACCCTCCCCCATTAGCCCGCTTTTAGGCCGGCAACGCACCCGCAGTCCTAATAATGCTGTAGGTGTCCATGGGCGGCGGTGATCACTTACCATCATGTGACCCGCATGCTCGTTTGCCAGCTATTTGTAATAGTAAAAAAAGTTTTATAATAACTAGGTAAATAGTACAATGATAAAAACTATTTCATTCGCTATTCTATGATGATTTAAATTTCTTCCAAGTAAGTATTCTGCGTGTTGATCATTCTATGAAACGGTAATAAAAAAGTTTTACGTAAAACGAAATTCTATAAAAATGCTGTCTGTAAAACAACGTACAACTATCCACTGCACCTGGCCCTATACCACGAAGTGCAAAACTCGAACTTCGTATGTCGCCGTCCCGCTTACGCTTATGTCATTTAATACGCGAGTGAAAGGAACGGTGCGATACGAACTTCGATTTGCGAGTTTCGTAGTAGCCCCTCTGTACCTACTGTACATTTTAAGCAAAATAAAGACATTGATTAATTTATTGGTAATTCCAACAGGACGTAGCCCCGGAGGAAGCTTATGCCGAAGCTCTGGAAGGCAACCGTATTGACGACGCCATGGAGGAGCCCGCTCACTGCTACAGCGCTCCCTGTGCCACCAACGGAGAATGCTGCCGCGGTCTCATGTGCCTCGAGACAGGTAAGACTATGCTAAAACCAGTTGGGGTCCAGCGAGCTCGTTGGGCAAGACAGTGCAACACATTTTACAGATTAAAAAAACGGCCAAGGGCGTGTCGGAAACACCCGAAATAGGGTTCCGTAGCTATTAAAAAAAAATAGTAATATTTTGCTAAGGATTTCGTATTTTATACGGAATCTTCCAAGTTTAGGTGTATTTTATACCTTAGGCTGCTATTTACTCTTAAACTACTAATAATTCTCAAGCAAACTTAGCCGTTATAGTTTTTCTTGAAAGTTTGATATACTTACTACCATCGTGAATTTTTTCAAATTTTTCCACCCACCGGTTTAGATTTTAGAGGTGGGGGGGACGATCGATTTTAATGAAAATTTTCACTTTAAAGTTAAATATTTTGGAAACACATCACTGAATCAAAAAATCGTCTTAGCAAACCCCTAATGATTTTAAAATACCTATCCACTATAGGGTTGGATGAGAAAAAAAATATTTTTTATTGTACCATTTTGTCGGCATAGTTTACATTAATAGTCTCTGAGCAAAGCCGCGGACGGACAGACAGACAGACAGACATGGCGAAACTATAAGGGTTCCGTTTTTGCCATTTTGGCTCCGGAACCCTAAAAATATCTGTCACAAATACTAGTGTCACAAGTACCGCTGGAGGGACGAGGTCCTGAATGACCTTTTGGACCCGGGATCGAAGGCTGGCAAGAGCTGCCTCAAGATCGCAAAGCATGGTGTAATCTCGTGTTGGAGGCCAAGTGAGCTAACTTTGGGGGCGGCAGACGTGAACTTGCCTTCGAAATCCAAAAGCTTAATGGTTAGTTGACCTGAAATGTATATTTCAGAACTAAATTATTGTTAAGTATTATTATTTTAAAATTTATGACGGTGGAAGCATTCTACACTTCCACTGAACGTAGGTATAGTTTAGATATAGTTAGTGTTTAGTATTGTAACTAAGGGACCCCATACATCCCTGTATTTTTATTATTATTATTTTTTGTATTTTTTTTTTCTTTAATTGTATAATATAGTTTTTAAGTATTTTATTTGTAATTATATTATTATGAAAAAATGACTTTCTGCCAAGTTTCTTGCGGCGCATTCTTCTTGGCAATGATGGTATTTCCGAAAGCGCTGGTAGTTTAAAAAATGACGTGTAAAAGTGCCCATTGCGGCCTATTTACTGAATAAATCATTTGAATTTTTGAATTTTGAATTTTAGACCTACTTTGGGTCATTGCGCCCTAGTAGTAAGTAATACGTAACAAGGGGCACTCACACGCGCGCAAACATTCGTACGTTGACAAAGGTTTTCACGCAAGCAAAAGTGCGGATTGAACCGAATCCAACCCATTGCCAAAGGTTTAGGCTTCTGTTGTTCTTTTTAACCCCGACGCAAAAAGTGTTATAAATTTGACCGCTATGTGTGTCTCTCTGTGGCACCGTAGCTCTCAAACGGGTGGACCGATTTGAATGCGGTTTTGAAATTAGGATTTCTAGCGATGGTTCTTAGACATGTTTCATCAAAACTGGTTTAGCCGTTTTTGAGATATTGAACTTTGAAGTGGCAAAGTCGGGGGTTTTCCTTTGTTGGTTAGGTTAGGTTATTACAGTGTCTAGTTGGTTCTTGTATTCTGGAAAATGTGGATACACATCCAGTTTTACATTAGTCGCGCTTACATTGTCATTAGTGTAAAATGTACAATAAAAGCCGTGGTGGCCTAGTGGTTTGACCTATCGCCTTTCAATCAGAGGGTCGTGGTTTCAAACCCCGGCTCGCACCTCTGAGTTTTTCCAAATTCGTGCGGAATTACATTTGAAATTTACCACGAGCTTTGCGGCGAAGGAAAACATCGTGAGGAAACCTGCACAAACCTGCGAAGCAATTCAATGGTGCGTGTGAAGTTCCCAATCCGCACTGGGCCCGCGTGGGAACTATAGCCCAAGCCCTCTTGTTCTGAGAGGAGGCCTGTGCCCAGCAGTGGGACGTATATAGGCTCGGTTGGTACAATAACAAGCCCGCTGATATTTCCGTGCCTTAACAGGGTGTCATGAACGTACTTATTTGCAATTCCATCCGTGGTCGTAATATGATATACACTAAATGAATATCAACAAAGTTACAACGCGCGAGCTCCCTAGGGCCTTTCCAAACACTTGTCTTTCTTACACACTGTCACCAAAATAAAGTCAATTTTGTGTCAAGACAAAAGTGCCTTCAACATCCAAGTATCACTGAAACATAATTCACTTAGCACAGCCTTACTTTTTGGCCACGGCCACAGGGCACAAGCGGAGCGACGAGTGATTTTCTGTTCATTTCGCGACCGAGACGCTCGCAAGTCAGTGGATTGGGCGTTCGAACTTCAAACTTCTTTATTTGCACAGAATAATATAGTCAAAAAGATGGTTGATTATAATTATAATTTACAGTTCTGAACGTTTTAAAAAAAAATTTACCTTTTCTTTCAAAATGTGTTTAACTTTTTCACACAAATTATATGACTCAGTTTTGTGACGCAACCGAGTGTACGGACTGTCGTAATGTGGCGGTAAAGAAAACTCTTTAATTTTTCATGCTACTTAAAAATCTGATATTTTTCTGTTAATTAGAAAGGTTTTTTTTTATTCGACTGGATGGCAAACGAGCAAGTGGGTCTCCTGATGGTAAGAGATCACCAACGCCCACAAACATCTGCAACACCGGGGGTATTGCAGACGCGTTGCCAACCTAGAGGCCTAAGATGGGATACCTCACGTGCCAGTAATTTCACCGGCTGTCTTACTCTCCACGTCGAAACACAACAGTGCAAGCACTGCTGCTTCACGGCAGGATTAGCGAGCAAGATGGTGGTAGCAATCCGGGCGGACTTTGCACAAATTTTTCGGACATTCACCATTACAATTAGGTATGCTTATTAATCATTCGACAGTTGAATCTTAGCCACATCAATAGGAGCAACAATTTCGGACAATCAAAAATATGCGGAACAAAGTGTATGCCATACGTTATTAGGACAAAAGACGTTATGCGATACAACGATAGGACTAATAATTGTATACCATCCGATATAGACCCCGACAGTGCCTCTAGTGTGGCGTTTTCACAGAACATTCGTTTACTATTCGAAGACGTAAATCGAACGTTCGATCGTCGATACGTAGCTACCACATGTGTGTGTTAACCTACACTCACAAAAGTTGTTGTGCAAGCTTTCCGCTAGAGGCGCTGTTCGTGTTTCCATACAAATTGAGATTTTAACGCGAACGCGATCGAGACGTATTTTGTTAATGGGAAAATACACTAAGCACACTGGACATACCCTGTCATTCAGTGATAGTTGTCGTCTCATCTGTAATTTTATTATATTAATGAAATTATTTTATTGAAAACTTTTTTACTTCGAGCTTTTTGGTTTTGAGATCGACTCGCCGTCAGGGCCAAAGACAAGTCTTGCTTTTTTTTACTCGTTTTTAGTTTGTATTTTGTATATGAGATGCTTCATTTATATATGAAGTGGAGGTATACAGTTCCCAGTTGGGCTCTGCGGCGTGTTTGGGTCAGTCGTCTTTGTTGATCCCCATTGGTTTCGTCCTTGACTGACCCTTTTCATTACAAACGGAAATCGATTTGTTTGCGTTCTTTCTGAAGTGATCTGTCACAGGCAATAAACAGAGATGGGGGAGGTTTACGTCCGACAGTAGACATCATACGGTTAATATAATGACGATGAATGAACAGAGAAAACGCTCCCCGCGCCGCCTATCACGTACCGCATGTCGTTAAGAAACTTAATTTAGTCTCGGCTCAAGCGCAAAAGCTTTTAAATAAAACATCAACTTGTGCTCTTGTTAAAGTGAATTCTGTAATCTTGGCACATACAGATGTTAGAATTTTGCATGAGTTTTTTACAGCTTGTACGGGGTTGTTGACGCTTTTATGTAGATGATATGACAAATTGTCTGCTTCTCACACGGAATGACAACTGTAATGAAGTCTAAGTCTAGGAGGCAGAAAATTCTCAACGAATTTTGAACCCTTATAGTTTCGCCATGTCTGTCTGTCTGTCCGTCCGCGGCTTTGCTCAGAGACTATCAATGCTTGAAAGCTGTAATTTTGCACGGATATATGTAAACTATGCCGACAAAATGGTTCAATAAAAAAAAATTTTTTTTAGGGTACCTCCCATTACCGTAAAGTGGGGGTGATTTGAGTGGGGGTTTGGATAGGTCTTTTAAAACCATTAGGGGTTTGCTAAGACGATTTTCGATTCAGGGATTTGTTTGCGAAATATTCAACTTTAAAGTACAAATTTTCATGAATAGCGAGCGTCCCCCTTCTAAAATCTAAACCGGTGGGTGAAAAATTTGAAAAAATTCAGGACGGTAGTAAGTATATCAAACTTTCAAGGAAAACTATAACGGCTAAGTTTCATCATCATCATCATCCCAGCCTATATACGTCCCACTGCTGGGCACAGGCCTCCTCTCAGAGCAAGAGGGCTTGGGCCATAGTTCCCACGCGGGCCCATGTGCGGAATTACGGCTAAGTTTGCTTGAGAATTATTAGTAGTTATTAAACCTATTTTGGGCGTGTCCGACATGCTCATAGCCGGTTTTAATTTAAAAACGTTTTTCAAATAAAAAGACTCGTCAAGATTGCTTACCCTTTTTCTAACGCTAAAAAAACGAAGTATAGGATCCTACCACCTATTTTGACTATGACAGTAAATCAAATTAATGTTAGATGTTTGTTTTCCTCCACTGACGTTTCGTAGAGGTATATGACCGTATCTAATTTACTTAAAACAAGGAGCGCCTGACACGCCGTGAAGTTGCACGAGCACTCTATTTGATTAATAACTTTGATAACCGACTAAAATATTAACGGAACAATTACAATTTTGATTACTACCGCGTTCATCATGGGAAAACCGGGAAAGTGCGAGTCGGGCTCGCGCACCGGGGTTCCGTACAAATTTGTAGGTTTTTATGTATAATCCAGTCCAAATTTCATAGAACTGGGTCAACGGAAAATACCCTACAAATTTTTATTCCCTTGAGTGTCGAAATATAAGTTTTTTGCGGCACAAGCGGCCGTATGTTTTTACAAGCTTTTATTTAGTTTCACCTGTTCCATTGTCTGTCTGTCTGTAATCAAATCTTGCAAGTAAAATTTGACCAAATTCCAGTAGTCAGATTGACTTGAAATTTGGAATACTTACTTATGTAAATCGCATGACAATACAATAAGTTAACAGCATCGACTTGGAATTTGATATGCAAATGTAGTTTTGGTGACAATTGCAAGTCCAGTCAACAAAAAATAGTCAGCAAAAAAGCTTGTATAAAAATTAAATTTTTATGGTTAGGTTTATTAACACAGTAGGTTCGCTGTTTGAAGTAAGGGATCACCAATGCGGATCGGAATTATTTTCAAATATCCCTGTCCTTGATATAATCATTAACTTCATAATACGCCTTAGATATTAACGTCTTCATAACAATAGATCTGAATGTCGTATCCGCTTCATTGGTAACTTTTTGGAATTTTATTGCAAAACCGTATGCAATTTCCCAAACACTTTTTGGTTTTAGCCAGTCTATAAGATGGAACTTTAAGCTTTCCTGACTGTGTTTCTAGTAGCCTTTGGCTTATCGCCTAACATACATGGTTATTTCAAAAACATAAGGCGACGGCAGGGTTAGGAGATCTGTTTCTTTAAAAAAAGATCTTAAAGATTTACGCGTCTTCACCGTAAAGCCCATGGAAAATTCACACGTGAAGTGCAAGCCCGGGTTTGAACCTAGGACCCTCTGCTTCAGAGGCAGATCAAACCACGCTACCACGGCTCTAGCTTTAAAAATACTGGTACCTAATTTGTTAGCACCATAAATACAATGTACATTGGGAGGCTGCTAGGAAATTCGAAAACCGAAGTTCGTATCGTACCGTCCCTCTCGCTCTCGTATTAAATATTATAAGCGTCAGCGGGCCGGCAAGATATGAAGTTCGAATTTCGCACTTCGTAGTACTGCAGGGCTACTACGAAACTCGAAACTCGAAGTTCGTGTCGTGCGGTCCCTCTGACACTTATGATATTTAATACGAGAGCGAGAGGGACGGTACGATACGAACTTCGAGTTTCTGCAGGGCCTGAATACTAAGGCCCAAGTCACGTTTAGGCCTACAAATTGCGGTTGCGCATAAATTGGTATCAAGTTACGCGACGCAGGTAATAATGTAGATTTTCTTCATAAGGTAAACACGGCAGGGCGTGGAATTTGCATATTTCGCGGTATTTTTAGACGATGTTTTAGGGTACCGTTGGAGTCATGAAAAAACAATGGCTAGGAACAAAATTGATAAAAATAGAAACTTTATTCACAACATTATACAAAGTTTAAAGTAAGTACAATAAAAAAATCTGACTCAGCATATACTGCAGTAACACTCAGTGCTGATATTCTGTAAGAAACCTTGTATATAACAGACAAATATATATTAACACTAGCTGTTGCCCGCGGTTTCGCCCCCGTTGATTTTTTCTATATTTCCTTCATAAAAACCTTCTCCTGACAATAACGAACATAACAAAAAAATAATTAGAGATATCGGTCCAGCCGTTCCCGAGTTCTGCGCTTAGCAACGCATTACGATTAATTTTTATTTATATAGATTATATACCGGGTGTGGCCTGTAACACGGGCAAATAATTAAAACATAGATCATACTCGTCAAACTGAACAGCATTAGTTCAGCGACTTTAAAAAAAATTTTTTTTTATTACACTTTAAAGTTTATTCGAAGAAGCAATGTAAAGCAAAATGTTTGATGTTTGTAGCATGACAGGCGACGTCAGTTGGGTTCTAGGATGGCGTACATTGAATTTAAGATTAGGTTTGTTAGAAAAAAAAACAAAAGTTAAGTTTTAATTTTAGGTTGGCAACGCGTCTGTAATACCCCTGGTGTTGCAGATGTTTATGGGCGGTGGTGATCTCTTACCATCAGGAGACCCACTTGCTCGTTTTTCATCCAGTCGAATAAAAAAATAAAAAATAAAAATTAAGTGGGACCATGATGATCCAATTACTGGTGACCTATAGAACCTCTGTTTTTAATATTATCCCCCGTTCTGGGCCACACATTGTAGATAAACAAAAAGAAATCAGTTCGGTAGGGGGTAGATTCAGATTCAGGACGTTGGTAGCTAACAACAAAATTATAAATAAAATATATACTTAATTATTATTATTGATTTATAATAGCTGCTCCTGTTCGTATTTCTCAACCGATTCTCATGAAATTTTGTATTCAGGTTCGTATTACGTAGAATTCTTTGCTGATTCAGTTTTTTTAATGGCGTAGCTTTGAGTGTCACTCCTCTACGAAAAAACAAAATTCGAACACTATACCACCTCACCTCTCACCTCACCTGCTGAAGAAGCGATAAGGCGACCTATTGCGTACCTTGGAAAATCTCTACATAGATACCTGTCTTTTCTGTACTGCTTACTATGTGTATGTATGTATATATGTAAACTCTTTATTGTACAAAAGAAAAGAAACAAAACACAATTGACAAACTTTGATATACTTTTACAAAGGATGAAAAAAAGAATGAATGGATGAGTTTTGTATTGCATTGATGTTGTATTGTATTAAATTTGTCCTCTTTTTGACATAGAACTCACGCTTGACGCTTTGGCGTAGGTGGACTTTATTAACATAAACATATTAGTTCTGGGAAACTCGTTTATTACGCGTCATGTGGCGGAAAGTTAAACAATGGCTTTGTGGCATTTCGTGATTAATTACATGTCATTAAATTCAGATTTAAAAATACCGTCATCATCATCATTCTAGCCTATATACGTTCCACTGTGTTTAACTTAACTTGCCCGAATTTCACTTGCCAAACCAACGTTTGCCATAAAATATATAGGACCTTGCTGCTTTCAGGATTTTTTTAAATGTCATCATATAGAATGCAGTAGGTCAGGTTAGGTTAGTTTAAAATCAAATCTGAGGAAATTACTATTTCAGAAATAAATCACTTTATGGCAAATGAAAATTTTAGAAAACGATTCATTCGGGCATATGAAATTCGGGCAAACGATAGAGAACCGTTCCACTGCTGGGCACAGGCCTCCGCTCGGAATGAGAGGGCTTGGGCCGTAGTTCCCACGCGGGCCCACTGCGGATTGGGAACTTCAAACACACCATTGAATTGCTTCGCAGGTTTGTGCAGGCTACGTACTTCAGTCAGTCTCAGAGGGGCTACTAAGAAATTCGAAAATCGAAGTTCGTATCGTACCATCCTCCTCACTCTAGTATCCATACTTCCATACTTAATATTATAAATGTCAGTGTGTGTGTTTGTGTGTTTGTATGTTTGTCCGTCTTTGACGTCGAAACGGAGCCACGGATTGACGTGATTTTTGGCGTAGAGATAGTTTATGGGCCAGAGAGTGACATGGGCTATTTTTTATCCCGGAAAAATGCACAGTTCTCGAGGGTTCTCTAGTTAAATAATATAAGCATCAGCGGGACGGCAAAATACGAAATTCGAAATTTCGTAGTATGTTTATGGTTTATGGCCAGGTTTAAACCTTTTTGTTGCTGGCGTCATATTGACATTTCATACATCTGCCAAAGAAATCATAGTGAAATAGGGATGTTGGCACCATTAAAAAATAATTCGAAGACACGACTCCAATAAAAAAACGCTTTATTTTAGCCCTGAAAACCAGATTAATTTTCGATTAACTGTAAAATTAGATTTTTTTGTTGCTTTGAAGTTCCCAAGACGATCCCATAATGATAGAGCTTATGGGAACGAAAGCAATACCATGCCCTCGGTACCGCTCTGCTTTCAGAGCATGACATGAGTTCGTGTGAGCTAACTTTGGGGGCGGCAGGCGTGAGCTTGCCTTCGAAATCCAAAAGCTTAATGGTTACTTGACCTGAAATGTAAATTTCAGTATTATTACTTATTATAATTTTTTTTTATTTATGACGGTGGAAGCAGTCTACACTTCTACTGAACGTAGATAATAGTTAGTGTTTAGTTTTGTACCTAAGGGACCCCATACACCCCTGTACTATTATTATTATTTTTTTGTATTTTTTTTATTTAATTGTATAATACTGTAGTTTTTAAGTATTTTGTTTGTAATTATTTTATGTTGAAAAAATGACTTTCTGCCAAGTTTCTTGCGGCGCATTCTTCTTGGCAATGATGGTCTTTCCGAAAGCGCTGGTAGTTTGAAAAATTACGTGTAAAAGTGCCCATTGCGGCCTATTTACTGAATAAAAGATTTGGATTTGGATTTGGAAATAGTTAGTTGATTGAGTGTGCGAACAAGTGACGTCATAAGTTGCTATTACCATTCAAACTCTATGGGAGAATTGTGTTTTGACAGCTCATAAAAAGTACGTCAATTGATTGGTGGTGTCAACATCCCTATTGATTATGAAAAGGTGTCATCCTTGTACGCGGTACAGTTTCCTTGACTGTACAGTCACCAGCACCAATATCTGGTACAAAAAACGTGCATAAATATCTGATACCACTCTATTTCTACGACCCGTAGGACGAGACAGATATTTTTTCACTTCTCATGCTCGTAAAGCTCGTGTTTATGGATCTGAAGACATAAAAGGATTTTTTATGCTCTAATGCATAAAGTAAAATCTTCGTCTAAGATCAAGGTAATCAGGTGTCAACAGCCACAAACAAAAATTTTTACATATATTTTTTTTTTAATTTACGTCAAATTAAACATCAATCAAATCAATCAAAATAAATCAATAAAACTAATAAAATTAAACTATACGAGTATAGTAATGCATGAAAAATAAAAGGTACATAGTGAACAATTGTTTCCACTGTTGCTATTTCATTTCCTCGCCATCGAAAAAAAAAGCAGTGTAAAACTCGAGTATTAAACCCATTTTTCCTCGACGTAGTGTCTATCCACCCTCGCCGTACCGGCTCAGGTGACTATTATAGACGTCTTGGGTAAAAATGGCTCGTTTTATTCTCTTGTTGTACAATATACTATTGCACGCTCCTTTGTGGCAGATGCAGATGACATTATAATTGAACTACTTTGTATCCAAAATCCTGTTTTAGCAGAGCCCTGCCCGCGGTTCACTCATTAATAGTGTATGTACACCAACTTTTTTCGAACCAATCCGTGGTTCCTTTTCAAGGTAACTGAGTAAAGATTAAATAAGTGCTTTTTGGTACTAGAAATGAGTTTTTGTTACCTTGTAGTCTTTTTTTTATAGCTTAGTCCGCGTGGAATTCGGTTATCGCGCGCTGTTCCCTCGGGAACCGATCATTTTCCGGGATAAAAAGTAGCCTATGTCACTCTCTGGCCCGTAAACTATCTCTATGCCAAAAATCACGTCGATCCGTCGCTCCGTTACAAACACAAACACGCACATTCGCATTTATAATTTTAGTATGGATTTTTTGTGTGCTTTACATGAAAATTGACGTGTGATTGATCCCTATCTCACCTGATGAGAAGTGCCGATGAGGCCAAAGGTGTAATCACTGGTACAATAGCAGCGTATTCACTCTAGCCTTGAAGAGCCCTAGGTTATCTATTTGGGAATACGGTTAAATGTTTCTAATTCATTAGCTAATGGAACAGTATCAAATTCCAAGGTGTGATTATTTAACTTGTCTACAGAATGAACTGAAAGTTGGTACACTTTATAGGGTGATTCAGGAGGTGATTTAGGTCATTTTATGCAAACTGCGCGAGTTTGCGATGTTTAAGCTTTTATAATAAAACATCAGTTTTATTTTTAGTTTATATTTAAAAAAAAAATGTTTGTAAACCACATTTAAAAAAAATCGGCAAAGTACATGTCGGACTCGCGCACGAAGGGTTCCGTACCATTATTTATAGGTACAACATTAGACATTAGCAAAAAACACGGTTTTTTTGTATGGTAGCCTCCGTTAAATATTTATTTTATTTTAATTTAATTAATTATTTTTAAAGTGAATGTACGTCTAGAACGAATGACGAGAATATTATGAATATTTCAGGCATCTACCTGTTGCCGTATTATTAATATCGAGCAATAATCGGCAATGAAAAACACGTTTGTTGTATGGGAGCCCCCATTAGATATTTATTTTATTCTGTTTTTAGTATTTGTTGTTATAGCGGCAACATATATAATCTGTGGAAATTTCAACTGTCTAGATATCACCGTTCATGAGATACAGCCTGGTGACAGACGGACAGACGGATGGACAGAAGGTAATAGGGTCCCGTTTTTACCTTTTGGGTATAGAACCCTAAAAAAAGTTGGTTTCTATTCGCAATGCCTACCATTTTACATTTAAATAAAAAAAATGTACAGAACACTTAACAGTGTGCGAGTCCAACTCACACGGCCGGTTTTTTCACGTTTGCAACCGCCGCATCGCCATTTTGAAAAAAAAAACTGAATTGTCACAAAATTTCATGAGACGGTGGAAAAAAGTGACTTGCAGATGAAACAACCGGCGATCCGACAGTCATTTTTTCCTGAGGAGACAGCGCGCTCAAACCGTGCGGTTAGCCGTGGGTTAGGTTAGCCGCATAGTGCTTACAACCTAAGCTGAAACAGAAACGCTTCGCTACCTCGGTCAATTAATTAAAATAACTTTCGTACCAAACCCGTAAACAATTTATTTACTATTCTAATTAGTAAAGTTTCACTCAAATGTTTCAGTTAATTCAAACTTTGATGGATTTATACAGTTGGTCCCCGGGGTTGTTGGGATTCTAATAAAGTTAGGAAATTCACGGGGATAAAAATAGGACTTCTGAGTTGGGAGAGCTCGTCTAATTTAAAGGATTTAATTTTATAAATGCTTGTTTTGTTTGGGTGTTCGGTTGGTCGAATCCTTTTTGCCCGAATGTGTTGTTGATCGAATGATTGCTTCGTGTAATTTAAACAGTCTACGGCAGGAGCATGCTGAGCACGATTGGGCATTGTGGCATTCTTTGGAGGATGTCTATGTCCAACGTTGGACATTTTTCGGTTGATCTTATAAACATTATACCGAAACTATTGTTTTTTCAGGATAATTACAAAACAGACCTAATCTAAAGTAGCAAATGTAAAGAATTCTACAAAATTATCACACTAAAAGAGCACTTATTACAAGCTTTTATTTCGTTTCACCTGTCCCGTTGTCTGTCTGAAATTCAAAACAAAATTCTGAATCTGAATTTCAAACGTAAACTCAGCCATATTCTACTAGCTGATCAGGAATATAAAAAAACCTGACGCGAGGGCACACTTCTATGTTTTATATTGCAACATTCTTTACACTTACTATACGATACCTACCAGTCATATTGACAACGATGTCGGTGATGTTATATAAAGGAATATTTTCTAATCCCTCAGACTTTTTCTATGCCAAATACTTTTATAAATTGTAAATTATTTTCCTTCTATGCTATGGATAGTCTTCGGCATTTTAACGCACAAAAACACAATACCACGCGCAAACAACGTTAAACTTTTACAGCAATAGACAGATGACATTTGAATTTAGTGTTACCAGTGCAAGAAATTAGTTCTATTGGTTTTCCGCAATATGTCGAGGTTTTTTTTAGTTCTGGTCAGCCTTTATTATGTAAAATAAGGACATTTTGCTGATAGTTCTTTAAATGAACAAATTAGTAATATAACTAGCATAATTGTAAGTTCTAATTAGTAACCATTCATGGGCATGTGTTCAAATTGAATATTATTATTATTAATATTAATAAGCAGTCGTGGATAAACATTTAACTTATTAGAAAATTTCATATTTTTTTAACTCTTTGTTGAATAAAGGCTTAGTTCACATAGCATTCAATAAGTAACCACATTTTTAGGTTTCCGTAGCCAAAATGGCAAAAACGGAACCCTTGTAGTTTCGCCATGTCTGTCTGTCTGTCTGTCCGTCCGCGGCCTTGCTCAGCGACTATCAGTGCTAGAAAGCTGTAATTTTGCACAAATGCCGACTATGCCGACAAAATAGTACATGAAAAAAAAAACAAAAAAAAAATATATCTCATCCAATCTTGTAGTGTGAGGTATCGTTGGATAGGTCTCTTAAAACCATTAGGGGGGTTGCTAAAATGATTTTTCGATTCAGTGATTTGTTTGCAAAATATTCAATTTTAAAGTGAAAATTTTCATTAAAATCGAGCGTCCCCCCCCCTCTAAAATCTAAACCGGTGGGTGGAAAAATTTGAAAAAATTCACGATGGTATATATATCAAACTTACAAGGAAAACTATAACGGTTAAGTTTTCTTGAGAACTATTAGTAGTTTAAGAGTAAATAGCAGCCTAAGGTATAAAATATACCTAAACTTGGAATATTCCGTACAAAATACGAAATCCTTAGAAAAACTACGGAACCCCATTTCGGGCGTGTCCGATACGCTCTTGACCGGTTTTTTTGAACTGGTCTTCTAAGTTGCTTAGGTAACTAACTGTCTGTATTTGCGTAAATAGCAATTGCTCGATAGACAGACAGATAAAAAGATGGATTTACAGATAATATGATTAAAACGGATTCTAGCCCGTACGTACCCGTAAAAATATTACTCCAGACGAAAGTAACGTTAACGTCCAAAAATCCATTTCAGAGACTTAAGTGAATTAATTTAGCCTTGGGGTCGAGACTTAATTATCAGTCCTCTTAATTAAAGACCCTGAGAGGTTTTTAACGTAATTAAGATATATCTACACTTTGAACGTTTCTTCGCTGGAAATAACGCAGAATATGTTGAAAGTTTCAACATATTTCGTGTATTTCTCATACCTTATGCTGAGTGAGTGCGACCGTTTTGCTTTTGCGAGGACACAGAAAATTGTGTGTGTGTGTGTGTGTGTATTATTTTCATGTGTGTTTTCATGTTTTTTTTGTTATTTGTTGTGTTATATTAATAATATTTATTCAGTAAATAGTCACATGAAAAATAAAAAAACTTATCTAAGAAACCTTAAGTAAATATTTATGTACTATATATGTTACTTTAAAAATAAAAATTATAAAAAATCTGCCTGTGGCAGGGTTCCCATGATGCTGGCCGCATTACCCCTTTGGACCGCTAAATTTTTTGTATTTGTGTGTCTTTATGATAGATAGTGAATAAATGCCTTCTTTCTCTCTTTCTTTCAATAATTCTAAGGTTTAGGTTAGGTCTCTGGACTACTGTTATGTGTAACTCTTCATCTCTCTCATCTCATTATCTCATCATCCCAGCTTTACGTCCCACTGCTGGGCACAGGCCTAACGAGAGTGCTTGGGATGGGAGTTTGGGAACTTCACACATACCATTTAATCACTTCACAGGTGCGTGCAAGTTCTCACAATGTTTTTCTTCACCGTAAAGCTCGTGGTGAATTTCAAATGTAATATAGCACATGAATTTCGAAAAACTCAGAGGTTCGAGCCGGGGTTTGAACCCACTATCCCCTGCTTGAGAGGCGATAGGTCAAACCACTAGGCCACCACGGCTTCACCATTATTAAATAAGTACTTAAATATTTAATTTTCTTGACTCTAGCGCAAAACTTATAATCTGACAAACCTGCTGCGCGCGCGCAACTTCTGCGACGTTTAACGCTATCCCGCGGGAGCTATGAATTTTTCCGGGATAAAAACTACCCTTTGTCCTTCTACGGGAGTTAAACTATATCTTAAATACAAACTGAGGCATGGATGCACATAAAAACCAGCCCCCGGTCCCAGTCCAGCGGTGGTGTAGGGATTATAGCACGCAGCACGGATTGCTGAGGACCTGGGTTCGATTCCCAGTGCTGGTCTCTTTTTCTGGTTTTTCTGTGCATCCATGTCTCAGTTTGTATTTACGGTCCAGCAGTGGTGTAGGGGTTATAGCACGCAGCACGGATTGCTGAGGACCTGGGTTCGATTCCCAGTGCTGGTCTCTTTTTCTGGTTTTCCTGTGCATCCATGTCTCAGTTTGTATTTACGATATGGTTTCACGGGATACCCGTAAAAGTAACAAATTTGGCGTTGAAATAAAAAATACGAAAAGACTCCAAAAATCAATCATTATGGCGGTTAAACTATCTGTACACCGAATTTCATCTAAATCGGCGCCGCGGTTTAGACGTGAAAAGGTAACAAACAAACAAACAGACTTACAAACTTTCGTATGTTTAATATTAGACAGTGTTAGTGGGAAATATAAATTACAGACTACATTATAATAGACCCGTAGGGCTAGGTTTTGAGGCTTCAAAAATATTAAAGTTGTTTCTTTTTCGCATATAGCTACCGGAGCATTTGCCCAACCTAATACAAAAAATTGTGTCATTTTGGGTACCTGCATAATTAGAAATTTAGGTATTAGTGTTTTCCATTAGTATTGGGCGAAAAAAAAATTAAAGACGAAAACTTTACTTTCTTATTGATATCTGAGCAGTAACTGATGTACATAGGCATTTTGTGTCATATCCATCCACGGGAATCCTGATTTTTAACCAGTACCTAACATGTCGCCCAACTAACTATAAAAGAATATTACAGTTTGTTAAAAAGATGTCAGACGTTTTAGAATACTGATATCTGCTATTCAAAATATTTTGTGTCAAATTCATCCACGATTTATATATAGTTTTCAAACTACTCAAAGGTCAAAGGTTAACTGGAAGACAAAGGTCAACTGGTTTCACCGGAAGACCGCTCTGACTCCATCCCAGGAGTCCGCATTTATGATGAGGCGATACCTTTTCGCTCACACACAAAATTTTATATTTTTTAATTAAATATTTTAATGTCAAAGTTTATATTTCTACTATTTTTGTAATCATGTGTGTGTCATCATTCATTTCATCATCATTTTCATTTCATTTCAACTAGAAGACAACCCTTTAAGGGATAAGTTCGCCTTTGTACATCTCTTTCTCTTGTTAACCGTTATTTTCATATGTTTTATGTACAATAAAGAGTTATACAATATATGTAATCCATATGGGTTTTCTTCACTTTTGTGTAGGTACGTGAAGGTAGTAGGCAAACAATAAAAATCGTGATGTTAATACAATTATTTCACAAAAAGATTAATTAACACGGGATTAGTGAATCCCGTAAAACACGCTGATTTACCAAAAAAGCAAAAGCCTACACACAGCAATAATAGCCCTCTGAAATCCCTCCAAATCATCCTGTACATAAATTAACAAGCATAAGCTTAATGAGAACATCCTGTGTAATCCCGTAAGCCCCGCCCGAATGTGCTAAGTTTAAATTTTAGGGTAAATATTTCATTCAGCATTTCAGACTGGAATATCTAACGCTAAATATTACGTACCCCAACCCAATGTACATAGCGCACTGCGACTTAGTTCTGGTTTAGTAAACACATATTGCATTTTTAAAAAGAAAGGGGTTGTAGATGTTGTTCTAAGTATACACACACAAACACGTTTCCCCCTATTTTTTTATATTAAATAAAATGGTTCTTGTTTTTCTAATTTGTTTTGTAATATGATGCGTAGTAAATGTGCACTTGAACACGAGTGCTCTTGTATGTGTGCGCATCTGCGTATGTGTATGTCTGTATACATGTACTGACATACCTACATATAATTATGTCGCTCGTCCAACAGAACTTCGACACAATTGCTTTGGGACTATTCCTTAAAAAAGTGATTTAAAGATTAAGATTGGTTTTTGGAATCTTTTTGTATTTTTTATTTCAATTCCAAATATTTATTACTTTTACGGTCATCCCGTAAAACCCATATCGAAATACAAACTGAAATATAGATGCACAGAAAATCAGAAAAATAAGATCAGCGCTGGGAATGGAACCCAGGTATTCGGCATTCCGTGCCGCGTGCAATACCGCTACACCACCGCTGGACAACGGTACAGACACAAATTTGTCTTATGCACCACATATCTCAGCCTGTTTTTGTTTCTTATTTAGTCACTTAAGCAGTGACACTAGCGACATCTATGCTGTAGCCCTCATCGAGAAACTTTCAGCACTCCATTGGAACTAACCGCTCACCCGGACAAGAGATATCGTTGTTAAGCAATCAAATTAAGATTGGTTTTTGGAATCTTTTTGTATTTTTGGATTTAATGATATCAAACCGTATTTACTTTTACAATATGTCATTATTCTACTGGATGAGCGAGCGTTATGCGCAGAGTTATAGCTATAGCTTAGTTTAAGTTATATTTAATAATACAAATGCACCAAGATAAGGTTATAGGTTATCTTGTCTTACCTTGTGCAAGGTCCGCCCGGATTGCTACCACCATCTTGCTCGCTAATCCTGCCGTGAAGCAGCAGTGCTGTGCTGTGTTTCGGCGTGGAGAGTAAGACAGCCGGTGAAATTACTGCACTTGAGGTATCCCGTCTTAGGCCTCCAGGTTGGCAACGCATCTGCAATGAGGGCTATCGTTTTTTGTCTTTCTAGATGGCGCCACTGTTGCGTGAGGTTTTTAAGTGTGGCTTTCAAAGTCTGTTATTACGGGCGTGAAAACAAAGTTTAGATTAAAATATAAATACAAAAACCGTACCATAAAAATATCATGCAACCACAGTGTTGCGTAGTCCCGTTTTGTTCGGAAAAAAGGGAGAACAAAAGTTTCCGAAAGATAAAACTGTCTCAAAACACAGAAATTAACTGCCCCGTAACGCATAATTGCCATAATTAATTTCAGGTAATGCAAAATATTCACAAAATTATTCTAATTATAAATAAACCCGCGTAGCTCGCCCAAAAACTATGAGATTTGACATTTCGGAGACCTCACGCTACACTAGCGCCTCTAGCGGCGAATTCATACGCGATAGCCCTCATTGGTAGTTTGATGTCCAGGCATATTCTGCTGCACATGCAACATACAAATATTGAACATTTATTGACTCCTTCTAAGGCTATGCATATTTATTTAAAAGTCTAAGGTTACATTCAGTTTCAAACAAGTTATACTACAGAAAAAAAAATGGCAATGTCAGTAAAAGCAATGTTGTATAAGATACTTGTCAATGTTTAATACAAACGGTTTGTCTTCTTTTGTTGTTTGTATTGTTTTATTTCACACTTTTCTGTGAAAACGGTATATTAAAACTATTATAACCTATATATATATTTAAAACGGGCTAGTCATTAGCTTTCATTTGATACCCCACTCGATAGGTTTGAATAAAAACATTTTTTGAAAACTTACAATTTGGCGCCAAAAGTCCGCCGTTTTGATTTTTTTAAGAATTTCATGTACCCAGTGTCACACGCGTTATTAAGACAAATCCAATGACGTATTATTTATCAAAATCGGTTCAGCCGTTGCGTAGTTACGAGAGAACATAGGAATAGACATAGTTACATACATACGCGTCAAACACATAACATCCGCTTAAAATTAGTATTGAATCAGGCAGTTAATTTTACAGCGAGGTCTATATAAATGAAATTATTGAAAACTCCCTCACCTTTTACAAATAAGCTGAATGTTTCAAAAAAAATGCGACCTAACTATTGATTTATGTTTTTTTTTGGAAAAATATGGTTAAAATTGAAAATACAAACTGAAACACAGATGCACAGAAAAAACAAGAAAGCACAATCGTAATTCCGCTATACCGCTTAAAACACGAAATGCACCCCATTTTTCTTACAGTCACTTAAGCAGCGACAAAAAAAAGGTCAGTTTTACGGGATGACCGTAAAAGTAAAAATTTGGAATTGAAATAAAAAATACAAAAAGATTCCAAAAAACCAATCTTAAAAATATGGTTTTTCAAGAGCACAATCGATTCCGATCGTTTAAAAAAATGTCCCCATTTTTTCATACAAAATTATATGAGTCAGTTTTGTCCGGCCATACTAGTGTTTGAAAAAAACGGTACACTTTTTTTTTAAAACGCCCAGCTATGTCTATACAATAAATGCGTGTTCATGTAGCTCCTCCATATACGTAGCTATCATAAGTTCGCGACTGAGTAAAGTAGTTGTTTATAGTTCCGTTATAACTCTGTATAAGTAAAGATAACTTAAAAATAGTATTTTCCTGTGGTATGTGGTTCTTTCATTAGATAACACGCAAAATTAAAAAAAGTCAAAATAATTAATTTTATAGGATTTTAGGTACAATAAAATCTTAAAAATAATACTAGCATGACTAAAATCTACCACAAAGGACATGCGAAATTTTACGCAGCCTTTGATTATTTAATGAAATAATACCGGATAACTCACGTCGTCTTAAAACGAGTTTAGCTCGGCATGTTTCGGGCTAATTCGTAGCCCTTCTTGTCGAAGCAACGCGACTCGGCGGCTGCTGTAACACGCGCACTGCGGCTTTAATTACCGAATTGTTGTCCACAGATGATGGCGGCCGCTGCCTGCCAGCCTTCGCCGGCCGCAAGCTCGGCGAAATCTGCAACCGTGAGAACCAATGCGAAGCCGGGCTGGTCTGCGAAGAGGTGGTACCAGGTAAGTTCCTTTAACCAACATGGTTAAAAAAGCCTGTACCTTCGCTTTAACCAGATTATCCGTCCATCTCGTTGGTTACGTCCTACGATGCGCTTGTTGATCTGCGATCTCCATTTTAGAAGATTTCGGCCCAACGGCTGTCATTTTTTCGTGCTATATTGACCAGCCCATTGCCACTTTACCTCGATCTTTTACGTATCTCCTCATTTCTAATTCGATCCTGTAGAGAAACCCCGAGCGTAGCTCTTTTCGTATGCTACAAAGTTCAAAACTCGAACGTCGTATGATCATCATCATCATGTCAGCCGAAAGACGTCCGCTGCTGGACATAGGCCTCCCCAAGGCTCTCCTCTCAGACCGGTCTTGTGCTTTTCGCATCCACCGCGGTCCCGCAATCTTAACCAGGTCATCGCTCCATCTTGTTGGAGGCCTACCGACAGCTCGTCTCGAGAAAGAGGTCACTCGTCGAATCCGACTCGGCTGGGCAGCGTTCGGGAAGCTTCGCAGTGTCTTTTCATCCAAATTACCGCAGTGTTTGAAGTCAAAAGTCTTTGACCAGTGTGTGTTACGGATCTCAGACGTAGGCGCTAACGATGGGCCTCATGAGGAAGCTCAAAGTCACTCAAAGGGCTATGGAGAGGGCTATGCTCGGGGTTTCTCTGCGGGATAGAATCAGAAATGATGATATCCGCAATAGAACTAAGGTTACCGACATAGCCCGAAGAATTGCGAAACTGAAGTGGCAGTGGGCGGGGCACATTGCTCGCAGGACTGATGGCCGATGGGGTCAAAAGGTTCTCGAATGGCGTCCGCGGTCCGGGTCGTATGATGCCGATAACTATTATATAATAGTATTTTATTCGGTAAGAACTCAAATGGAGAGGAGGAAGGGGTTATGCTAGAGGTTTTTCTCGTTGAAGTGGCAATGGGCAGGCCATAAAGCATGGAGAACAGATGGCCGTTAGAACCGAAATGTTCTCGAATGGAGACCGGATGCAAATGGAATGGTTTCGGGTGGTAGGTACCTGATGTTAGACTCAAAGCATGGTGAACGGTTGTGTTGCTCTAAAGATGAGCTCTGGCTGAATTCGAAATGCGCCAGTGTAGTGTGGTAGTGGTAATAGATTGGTTTGTGTGATTTGTGTGTGTTCTTACATTGTGAAGGCGGAGGAACTGCATGCATATCATCATCATCATTTTAGCGTTCAAATGAGGAGGCCTTTGTTCATCAGTCTTCGGCTGCTGCTTCGGATGCTGGTTATGTTGATGACTTGCTTTTAATGTCCAGGTGAAATGCACGTCTGCCGTCCCCCAACAGCCGGTCGTAAGCAGTACAATGAAGACTGTTCAGCCTCCAGCGAGTGCGATATCACCCGAGGACTTTGCTGCGTCATGCAACGCCGACATCGCCAAAAGGCTCGCAAGGTAAACTCCATTGATCAAATTTAAAAATCTGGATCGAAATATTTGTTTTATAAGTAGGCCACAAAGGGCTCTTTTTACCAGCGCTTTCGCAAAGACCATGATTGCCCAGAATGTGCTGCAAGAAACTAGTAAGACGTCGTTTTTTTCAAAACTAAATATACGGGGTGGCTCATTTAGATCGGTCAGTATGGGAATGTTTGGAACTAGATTAGACATACGAATATCCGTCTGTATAGGATGCCACGGAAAATACGCAATTTTCCGGGATAAAAACTACCCTGTGTCCTTCCCGGGGACTCAAACTATCTCTATACCGAATTTCATTTAAATCGGTTCAGCGGTTTAGTCGTGAAGAGGTTGAACAAACGGACTTCTTGGCAACCAGTTTTCTTTCCATGGAGCATCGTTACAAACGCACGTCAGCGGTGCGTTTAAATACGTGGTGATTAAAAACCCTGGCTTATAAAGTACGAAGCCCTCGGTGCACGAGACTTAATCGGACTTATCGAGTTTTTTTAATATCATATTCAAACAATAAAATGAGAGGACTTTTTCTCCGATAAAATATTTCTGAGGACTTTTGCAGATTAAATTACAGGGTCTCTCAAAGTCGAGAGCGAGTTATTGTCTCGTTAAAACTTTTTACTGTGGAGTTATAAATTAGCATAATTGTTTGCTTGTACAGGAAGTTTACAAACTCGTCTCTTGGCCATCTCAATTTTCCTTGAACTTGGATTATAATTTAGCTGACAACTTATATCGCCTTTTCATCATAAACATGAAACTTAGACGAACGAATAGCTAAGCGGTTAGAGAACCTGACTATCTTGACGTCCCGGGTTCGATTCCTGGGACGGATATTTGTATGAATAATACGAATGTTTACTCTTGGGTCTTGGACGTTTAATATGTATTTAGAATGTATTTATCTATATAAGTATGTTTGTCCGTTGCCTATAACCATGTACAAGCTTTGCTCAGTTTGGGTCAATTGCCCCATAATAATTTATTTACCTGCACAAACCTGCGAAGCAATTTAATGGTGCGTGTGAAGTTCCCAATCCGCACTGGGCCCGCGTGGGAACTACGGCCCAAGCCCTCTTGTTTTGAGAGGAGGCCTGTGCCCAGCAGTGGGACGTATATAGGCTGGGATGATGATGATGATGATGAATTTATTTAGGTATTAAAAATATTATCGTCATATCATAAAGCGTCTTTCGTGTGTCCGTGTGCGTGTGCGTTATTGTAGATTTAGTTCGTCCTCCGGCCACCAGTTAGCGCCTGTTACTACACATACAAATTTGGCCATAGAGTTGTAACTCTTTTTCTCTACATAATATAAGCATAATACTCTTTGGACTAGTACCTAAACAAAATGTGTTGCAGTGTGTAGATCAGTGTAGATATACCAGTCATTAGAAATTTACTCTCCATACCGGATATCCGGCTATACGGGACGGCACCGGATATTCGATATCCGGCTTCCAGCGACCTTTCATGGGTGTATGGCTATTGAATATTTTGACTAAATTATTAATATCTACATATTTAGTACCTCTCAATAGATAAAAATAAATAAACAAAAAATTGAACCGACTTCAAAAACCTTGAAAATTATTTTCTACTATAGTTTGAAGTCGGTGCTGACACTGGATATTCATAGATACCTATAAATTTCTACGAAACCTTCGATATCGGTGCACAAATAATCCGGCCGTATTTGGCCAATTTTATTGAAATGTGATTGGCAAAATCTTTTCTACATGTTATCTGAATTAAAAATTCGAATAAAAAAAACTTTGCAGAGAAGCTCAATTAAGCTGACTCAACTATCTTTTCAAATATTGGCGAATAATTTTATGCATTTTGTATGAATAGCTGTGACTTCTGCGTTATTATTCATTGCCACTTTTTTTTTCAGAGTTGCGGCTACTTCAAAGAGCCTTTAGTCTGCATCGGCCCTGTTGCTACCGATCAGATTCGCGAGTTCGTACAGCACACTGCTGGTGAAAAGCGCATCGGTGTCTACAGACTGCACTAAGCGCTATTCGGACCCGCGGTCGCGAAGCAAATAAAAAAGTTGAAACGTCAAACCAGCACTGACAGCTGTCATATATATTTTACAATTTATTTATCTGGCTATTGCAAATATGAGCCATTCAGCCAAGCTGTTAGGTTTTGAATGAAATCAAAATATGCATGCATCAGGTATTCTCTAAATGTGACAGTAATGTTTCAGTGCAGCCGTCAGTGAAATTGGATTGACTTGTTATGAATTTCGTATATTATTTTTTTAAGTTAAGTTTGATATTGTATATCTTTTTTTAGGGGAGTAGGCGCGTTGTTTAGCTTATTTAACCTAAGCTATTGTAGTTTCATAGGACTTTTTGTAGACAATTCAACGCTAGAAATATAGTAAACCGGTTTTGAGAAGACTAAATAAATAGTCGGGCACTCGTAATTAGGTTATACTTAATAATTTTCTTTATTTATTTGCTTCGCGCGTCGCGATTTGTAATATTTTGTTTAAAAAAAAGAAACTAAATTTTAAGAGTTGTCGTTGTTTTTTGATTTAAGTTAACGGCTCTTAACGTTTTTTTTCTTATTTTTGTAATAACGAACATTAAAACCGTTGAAAATTCTAAGACATAAATGATACAATAAAGAAATAGAATTCAACCACTTTTGGCTAGGCGTCAATCGATGCAAGAAATAAAGATATCGTTTTAATTATAAAGAAAATATTTCTCGTTCTGGAGTGTTTTTTTTTTCATTTAACGACAGAAACCATACTGATTTATTTTGAAAGTATTTCTATTTTTTTTATTCTATCATTTAATGGGCGTTATTACAAAACTCGTGTCGATATATAAAAATGAAAAATCCCGCTAACGAAAAAAGGTCGCCGATTTAGCTCCTTTTTTATTTTGAAGCTTAGAGAAAAAAAATAAAAAGATGTAGAGAGTGAGATGACAATTTTTAGTTCATTATACATGTGTAGGTTTAGATTAAAATTAAAAAAATAAATGTTTAATATTTATTCTTATGAATGTCATGAAATTGCGTCTAGATTTCCATGTTTAATAATTACTGTTAAAATTAGATTTAAAACTAAAATTAAGTCTTCAACGATTGAAACATATACATATCCTACTGGCTGAGGCATTTATATCTATATATAGTTCTAATATTGATGTTATAATATTAAAGACATATCATATATTTCTAAAATAAGCAGCTCTTTAGAGTAAAATGTAAAATAAAACATTTTTTTCGCTTATTTTTAACATTAAAATCAAACTATGCTAGGTGCCTAGGTATATACATATCAGTATGTTTTTTTTAATATATAATAAAAATTAGATGTAAAATTCACGTTTATGAAATATCACTGTTTCTTGGTCGGTTATTAATTAGCCTAAGAACTATTGAGGTGACCTAAGAACTATTTTCTGAAATTGTTAATAAATTTAAAAATAAAACATATTTTTCTGCCAAACTTCTAGTTGCTGTTAAAGATATAAGATATCTTTTTTTTCTACCATTTTATTTTTATAAAAAATAAAACTGGTGAAATGGCCTATGTCCATTTAATTATCACTCGAGGGATATATTATTGTTATCAATAGGTACTGTAAGGTACTTATGTAACTCGTATATTTAATAAATAATTATGTGTTAATTATATAAATTATGTCAGCAGTGTAGTACTTATTTCAATCCTTCTACAACATTATAAGTACCACCACTACCACCACAACGGTCTCCTCGCCTCCAATGATTTACTGTCATTCGTTATAAATGGAAATTCGTCCACTTGAATTGACCATTTTGAATTAGGATCAAAATGAATATAACAAACAAAGTGAATTTTGTCAAAATGTTATTGTGCTGAAAAATATTTACAATAAAATTTATTTTTGTTGTAAATTAATTAAACCCAAATGGAATAATAATTAATGTCGATTATAAATTAGGAGCAAAAATAAATAAGCAATAAGTGAATGTTGTCTAAACCAAGTCTTAATATAATATGTACCTACTCAATACTTTATTGCTCTTCCACAATATATGTAGGTATGCCCAAAACAAATGATTTCAGTTGAAACATATTTACAATTTGTTATATTTCTGAGTGTGGTCGTTTTTTTTCGGCATACATCAAATTTGTCAATTTTACCATAGGACAAGGTTCCATTTTCGACGATATTCAGGATGAACAATTTTCCTTGTTGGTGTATTTCAAATTGTTATTTTTCTGCTTTGACGTATAATTTCGAGTTGTCCATTTTCCATTTGCACCAAATGACAGTAAATCTCTCCAATGAACCTTGTCCCAAATTTAGCTAAGCTTGTGTTATGGATACTAGGCAATAAAAAAACATACTCAAATATATACAAGCTTAGGTAAACACTTACTATATGACATAACATGAATAATAAACGCTAAAGACTCAAGAATAAACATTCGTATTATTTACAATACATACAATACAAAACGATAAATTGATAAGTTAATTTGACTGACTGACTGATATATCAACGCACAGCCCAAACCGCTGAAGCTAAAAACTTGAAATTTGGCACCTTGAATATTGTAGAGGCACACTAGGAAGGAATTTTTCGAAATTCCCACGGGATGGAATAAATAGGATTTATATTTTCACTTCAAAATGGCCCTATTTTCGTAACTATAGTTATTAAAGACTTAAAATTTGGCATGCAAAAAGTCGTAAATATCTCGTAGCCAGCCGATCTGATGAGGTTAACCAACAGACTAGCCTGGACCTCCTTAGGCTCGTTGCTCACTCCGGATGCTTTGAGAAACACTTCAAACTGCTTCCGCCATTTTCGCCACGATTCAGAACGTGTGGCCGGACCGCCTTCAAGTGATAACTCTGCCGGAGGACGCGCAGTTTCTATCAAGACAAGTTTCTATCAAAAGTGCAGTGTTTGTAAAAACAACGAACGTTTTTACAAACACTGCACTTGATAGAAACTTGTTTAAAATTGGTAGACCACTTATTTGGTTGATGGTAGGTACTTTGAAATGATAATTATTATTAATAGGTTTCATATTTTTTTAACTTCCTTAAGTTACACGTAGTGCACCAGAGTTGAAATCATGCACACAAGAACATGTCATGTACCATCAGCCAAATAAGTGGTTTTAAACAAATTTCTATCAAATGAATATGTCGCTAAAGTCGAACTTTCAAGTTGACAGACACGTCTATTGGCATTATTTTTTATGACATGCAAACGATTATCAACTTTAGGGTGGTAGACCACATATTTGGCTGATGGTACCTAATGACAGCGAGATTTTGACATTCGCTCATTCATTTCATTCATTTTCCATTTTAACCGACGAAAAAAATGGAGGAGGTTCTCAAGTGGACGCGTAGTTTGTTTTATGCATGCTTTATGCGTTTTGCTCGAAGAATTGCAAAACTAAAATGGCAATGGGCGGGGCACATTGCTCGCAGGACTGATGGCCGATGGGGTCAAAAGGTTCTCGAATGGCGTCCGCGGACCGGGAGACGAGCTGTCGGTAGACCTCCAACAAGATAGAGCGACGACCTGGTTAAGATCGCGGGATCGCGGTGGATGCGAAAAGCACAAGACCGGTCTGAGTGGAGAGCCTTGGGGGAGGCCTATGTCCAGCAGTGGACGTCTTTCGGCTGACATGATGATGATGATGATGATGCGTTTTTGTAGTTGCAACGACAATATAGAAAACATTGTAATTGTAACAATTTAGAACGTCGTTTATAAAACGTTGTTAGATTCCCCATAAACATCTGACAATAAAAACGTTTCATCTGCAACTCACCTTATACGGTTGTGTGGCGTTAAAGTTATTGGTTGCGCCGTATTGCAGTGTGCAAGGAGGTGGACAAGCCTAGGCAACGCTGGCCGGAAACCTCTGATGCCATGCGGTATTCTTTCATTGTCATCTTGTCGTCTGTCTGTCATATATAAACAAATCATTCCGCTTGACAAGCATAATTAAGAAGTTATCCTCAATAATCTACTAGGATTGAGTGATAATACAGACAACGACGTGCACTGCCTTCAAAAGCATCATCGCAAACCCGTGGCCAGTCAGAAGGTCGGCGGCGAACTTGGGTAAGTCCACCTTCCTTCGCCAATTTGGCACGGGCCGCACCAGTTATTTTGTTACACCCAACAATATTTTGTCTCAGTGTGCATGATCACGCGTTACTTTTTACAAAGTGGTCCGATTTTGATATTATTTTTTATACAATCAGTTCTTCATGTACCTAGTTGTGTGTGTAATCATTCACATCAACTCTCGTGGCAATATCTAACCCTATTTAGTTACTGTCTGTATTTACGTAATCATTCAAATAACAAACGCAGGCGTCAGTCATTTCATTCTCACCACCTTGATGAGTGGTAATCTAGCACCGTCTGCTTTAAGCGAAACTTTTTTCCACGCACGACTAAAGTTTGGAACCAGCTTCCTGGGACGGTATTTCCGGAGCGGTACAACTTAGGGATCTTTAAAAAACGAGCCTACTAGTCTCTCAAAGGGCCGGCCACGCACCTATGATACCCCTCATGTTGACAGGTATCCATGGGCGGCGGTGATTGCTTCCCATTAGGTGACCCGCATGCTCGTTTTCCCCTCTTATATATAAAAAAACACCATTTGCAAGACAGACAGATAGGCAAACAAACTTCAATGTATTTTTTATAGAATTTGACTACTTCTTATTTTGAAAAATTGCATAATAAAAAATTCGAAAATGTTGAAAAAAGAGACAAAAACCGTAAATTATTCCGATAGCCAATTACATGTTAAAAAAGTATTGACTAAAAATACCATTTGAATATATCTACGTAGTATTTTTAGTGGAATACCGAAGCAAAATAAAACTATCATCAAGTAAACTTGCATTTTTTTTTATTTGTATATTATTCCATTAGCACCAGCTCTTACTAAAAACTACACAAACTATCACTATAAGTTAATTTCATGGTAGTTTGTTAAATTTCTTAAAAAAGTATTTAAATCTAAATCACTATTTAAATAGTCAAAATCATCACATTTAAATTCGAATCACACCTCAATTCACATCTCGTCTATATCACTGCCACTTGTACCTAAAGAAGGGATGAGGTGAGTAGTACCTAAGCTGATACTATCGATGTCACTGCAACCACCGCCGCAGCGACCAACGCCACCGCTTACCCAAAGAACGACGGCAGCGGGTAGAGCAGCGGCGGTGGGGACGGGGTTAGTAGTCCTCCAATTTAAGTAGAAGCGACGACAAACTACCCTGAAGTCGCCGTAACCACTCCCCCACCGACCAAAGCCACCGCTTTACCCAAAAAAAGGTGGTGGCGGGTAGAATAGCGGCGGCGGAGGCGGAGGGTAGTAGCCACCACCGTAACCGTAACCAAAGCGACGACCGAAGCCGATTACGCCGATGCCACCGTAACCACCGCCCCAGCGGCCGTAACCACCACCGAAGCCGGGTCCACCTCCCCAGGCTTGGGCCAACACCAGCTGAAACAAAGGAGAATAACTTAAATCGGCTAATATTTTAAACCCAAAAGCTTAACATTGTATGTGTTTGACATTTAATTTTTGGGGTTTTATCCCAATTTCTCGATAATATCATAATAAAAAGTAGGTTATGTGTTACTCCGAATATCCACAACTCATTTTACATAGTAATTAAACTATATAAATTAATATACGACTGCCCTTAACTTAAAATACATACATAAAAATAAGAACTAAAGTTACTTAAAACAAAGAAATCTCCGTAGGCAAGGTTCCGGAGATGCTGGGATCTGAATACCTAGTTAAGCTAATTCTTTGTCCGAGGAAGCTGAGCTGCCAGCTCTTCGGTCTCCTGTGACGTCTAGGTATTTCTATAACCTCTTAGATATTTTTTAGTATATCAAAGTATAGTTATCAATAAAAAAACTCACATGCATTAGAACGCAAACCACCATAAATGACAAGATAATTTTGACAGACGCCATATTTTTTTGATTTTCAACTTTTTTAACAATTTCAATTTATAGCTTGAATGGTCAGATCTAAATTGTAACTGTCTCTAACAAATCAATATCGTACATTTATATGCAACCTTTACAATTTTACGTTTGCTTCCAAAATATAATACATTGTGCTCTATTTACACGCAATAAGCAATAAAGTTTAACGATTTGCAGTTTTCAAGTCCTTCAAATTGACATTCTTTGACATAAAGTACGCCATTTTCTTTTTGCTCTCAATCCAGTTAAACATAAACTTTGAAGTTATGAGAATTAGAAGTAAATTCGAATGATTTTTCGTTTTTGGTATGTCACTGACGCATTGTGCATAAGTCATGTTCATTTGTTTATTTTAATATATATATGTGAAGTGAACAGTGAATAACCACCTTGTTTATATGATTTACGGAATTATTTAAGTCATAGAAAAATAGACGGAGAAACCCGTGGAAATCTACACATTGTAAATATTAAACACCGGCCAAGACCGTGTCGGACACGCCCAAGATAGGGTTCCGTAGCCATTACGAAAAAAAAACAAGCAATATATATTATACATTATGTGCACATAATATATATTATGTGCGTTATAACACTAATAAAACACTTACTACTTACAGTCTTAAAATCTATTAAGTACCAGAAAAAGAGCGTATCTTCACGGCACTTACGTCCTTTTGTTGAGAAGCGCAGTTTTTCGGCAATAACTCAAGAACGGTATATCCATCGTCCTGTGACATACGGACGGACAGACAGACAGACGGACTTGACGAAACTATAAGGGTTCCATTTTTGCCATGTTGGCTCCGGAACCCTAAAAAAACGAAAATAATGAAATTAAAGCGCAATGTTTTTCCGAAAATTATAAAAAAAACTGTGAAATGTTTCGCAACGTTGTGACATAATTTTACCGATGATTGATGATTTTTAAATATGTGGTGCAAGTGACAAGACCCAGGTACCACGTTACATTTTTAATAAAAACCAGACGTAGGCTTCACACGCGTAAACTATTAAATCCGGCTATTTAAGAACAATTCCAGAATTTCCCATAAATTACGTCGCAGATTTAATTTACGTTTGCATTTGGCTAAATTTCATGTCGCTAATTCTAGTGGTCGAGAACATACACACATACTTATGAATTCATACAATAATATAATTAATTAATTTAATATGATTTTTTAGGCTAAGTTCCAGTAAAATAGTTCTACTTAAATATAGATATTGAAATACCTAAACCTAATAAAAATTCAAGTACCTACCTATTATTAAAGAGTCACGACTGTTGTGGCTGCTAGCAATTATTTTTTTCGTCTAAAGTTTGTGCCCAAATAAATAAATAAAACATATGTGTAATATTAAATTCTTAAAAAAACCGCTTTTATACGGGAATTAAATAAATCTATGTATACTACTTTTTAGAACAGTAGTGCACTAGACGTAATTAAAGTTATAAATCAAATCACCAGGCATAGACGGAATAAGAGTTAGAGATTTTAAGGCTGAAATTAGCCCTATAATAGCTCACTTAACTTCACCTTGTGTGTTAAAAAAGGGTGTTACCCAGACAAATTAAAAGTATCTTTAATAAGGCCACTATTATAAACAATCCAGCTATTTGGAGTACATCAATTATAGACAAATAGCCATTTTATCAAGAATTAATAAACTGGTGGAGCCGACTTAATCATAAGATGTATGGCTTATAGAATAAATGAGATAAAAAAAAATGCAGAAGGTAGTTGTTGCGCGGGAGTTCAAATTCCCTTCGCATTCGCAGGCCAATGTAATCAACCCGGCCCAGCATGGTTTTCAATGCTGTAAAGGCACTCACCCGGCACTCCAGGAATTTACTGATAAAATAAATACGGAACTCGATAAAAAACAACATGTAATTGCTTTGTTTATAGATTTCACTAAAGCCTTTGAAACCCTGGATCACGACACATTGCTTAGAGCCATGTAGTGCGGAATAGGGGGCCCGTTAATCGATGGTTCGAAGCATACTTATCAGACAGGGAAAATACAAGTCAAAGTAAACAATGTAATTAGCACCGAGAAACGGGTATCTCTTGGCGTGCCAACTTGCTCCGTATATGGGCCCGTTGTAACCAACAAACATGTAAATAGTGTTATTAATGTAGTAAAAACTGTACAACTGTATGCGGATGACACGTGCCTTGTGTTATCGGGATCGGGAACCGACCTAGCTCAAATCCAGCAATGTATAATCACACACACACACACAAATATCACGCCTGTATTCCCAAATGGGGTAGGCAGAGCACACGAAACGTTACCGCTTCGGAGCCACTTTTAGCAATTTTAGGTTTAAAGTTTGACAAAAACGGTACAATAGTGACAGGTTGCTAGCCTGTCGCCTACGGTATACCTTAACCTTATATCCTTTGTCGCCTCTTACGACATCCACGGAGAGATGGAGCGGTGTAATTCTAACCCGACACCACACGGGAATGTATAATCATTAGGATGATTATCGTACGCTGGTCGCACGACAATGGCATTATATTGAATTTAACTAAAACTAAGTACCTATGTACATATTAGGCTACGGAACCCTATTTTGGGCGTGTCCGACACGCTCTTAGCCGGTTTTTTTAGATATAATTTAGTAGGTAAGTTTTTAAGTTAGGTAAGTAGTTAGCTTATAGTAAAGTTTTATATGGTTATTTTTTTAAAATTCTTGTATTTATGTGAATAAAATTACTTATTTTTCTTATAGGCTAGTGTTTTATAGCAGTAAATAATTATATCCAGAAATTAATTAGAAAAGTGCTTTTTTCACATTATCCAGGTAAAATTGTAAAAGTTCTTTATAGATAATTAAACTATTAGCTAATTATTTAATGATAAGTCGTGATAGATATCATGCTTGTTATTTAAAATGCTTGGTTTTCTAATTGTATTAAAACAAAAAAATAATTGTTATTTTTTTATAGTCTTAAGTCATAACATAACACTAACCATATCAAGTCTTAATACTAACTATCTTATGTTAAGCGTTACTTGTGATTTGTAACTTCAATAAACCAAGAGCTATATAAAGTGCCAACAAACTGCTTTGTAGTTTGGCACAACAAATGTAAATTAAAATTGAACTCTTAGCAGAAATAAACTATTCTATCTATCTATAAAAAAATGGACCATCGCTTCCGCTCTCAACTTAGACCACATCTTAACACAAATAATTAGCAGAGATCACCTAAACAAGCTGATTGAAAAAACCCAAGTTCATTGTCATTGGGAAAAGGGGGTTTTGCCGCCGATGACAATGATTGAGACGTGGTCGGGTTTTCACATTGTACAATCCGTGAGCTCTTAGAAAAACCTTCGGGTTTCGGGGGAAATCGGAAGGATTCGTGTAGCAGAAAATGACAATTCTCTTTTTGACGTAGTAGCAATGAGTGTGCACTCGTTGTGTTTTTCATTGATTTATATAGAGCAGTTAAAACCACCACTTACTTATTTATTTAGTTTGCTATTTTTCGGAAATTGATTTCAATGGGGAGTCAACTTAAACAGGGTATTTCTGTAAATAGGCAATCACGGGAAATTGTAAAGAAGCTGAAAGCTTAAATAAAAGTGTTAATCGTAAATATTTTAATAAGGTTCCAGACCAAGTTATAGAAGCAACGAGGATTTCGGAATGTACATTAAAAAAATATTAAACGAAAGCAGATCAAAAAAAAATTTTGACATACCCAAGAGAAGTAGATACTCGTACAGTATAACAACAGCTCTAAATATACTTCCAAATAAAAGTAGTGTGTTAACACGTTCGCGACCAAGAGCCCGGTAATCGGAAAAACGCTGCTACGCGCTACGTAATGGCAAATTGGGGTCGCTAATGTGTAAAGGCGGGGTATAGAACTATATACTAATAATGTAAATAAATCAGAAAGTTTGTGATGATATTTGAATGTTTTTTTGTTTCTCAATCACACAACAACAGCTGAACGGTTTAAAATGAAACATAGCGTACAGCAAAGGTCTTTATTGTGACATAGGATACTTAATAAGTAATGCGTTTCTTTCTATTGATGATATTTTAACTTCTGTTTCTCCACTAGCATAAAAAATATGAGAAGCGGCTCAATTTGTTAATAAAATGATGATTAATTTATATACATATTTATCGTGCTAGCTAAAATAAAATCACGCAATGTAGTGTAACAATTTATTTCTATTACCACTTTTACGCATCTCAACTCTTCACAACGTAAATCACCATTACCTTCAGTCACTTAAATATCTCGAGACCCTTAAAACTATTGAGACACTGGAGCTTGCGACCCTAGATCAATCTTCTTCCCCCATAGGTCCGTCCCATCTCCTGTCCTCGCCATCCTCTTCTCCGACATGTCTTCAGAAGCTGCTTTCAAATCCCAGGCCCATCCCAGCTTCGCACATAAGTCTATGAACATCGTAGTGGAATTGGCGAATGTATTCCCCAGTTCTGAACAACGGTAATCCCAGGGGAAGACGTGGTGGTAATTGTGGAAACTCTCTCCTGTGGATATTATGGAAATGGATGGGAGGTTGGTAGCTGATATATTTTTATCGTAAGGTCTGTGGCCGGCTCTATGATTGGCGCTGTTTATGAGGAAGGTACTGTTGTTATTTACTATGAGACGAAGGTGGGAAAGATGCCAGGCGTAGTTGAAGGTCTCGCCCCAGCATAGCATGGGTATCATGGTTGGTAAGGCCATCCCGAAGAAAATGGTCAGCTCTTTGATGTATCTGAAATAGGAGCATTTTGTTAAGCTACGATCCCATAGACAGACAAATAGACATTGGTATCAAACTTATAACAGTAAACTACATTGGAAAACAGTTTCTACGCCATGTCCTTATTTTTTTAGACCATATGGTCTAAAAAAATAAATAAATAAAAATAGATTACCTAACTTCTTACTTCATTTGCTCAATCGAGCTATGAATATAAATAAATCTATAGCAACCCCGGTTTACAGAACTAATTAAACGAAATACAACAGAAAAACAAAAGATTTTTAAATTAAACATGTTAACGGCTCTATAACGTTGCGCTTGCCGATGTGCGATCTGCATTCGAGAACTTTTCGACCTGTTCTCCATGCTATATGGCCTACTCATTGCAACTACAGCGAACTAATTCACTTGGCTGGGTCGGTGACCCACATTCGTATCGTTCATCTACATATTCCCTCATTTCTAATTCAATCTCGAAGAGAATCCCCGAGCATATCCCTGTCCATAGCTCGCTGAGTAACTCTGAGCCTGCATGTTTATAAGGCCTATAGCAAAGCACCATGTCTCTGATCCATTTAATTTTGTCATTACTGGCAACACACTCTGGTCCTATGTTATGTTTGGCGTGCATTGGGTCGATTAGGCAGTTGGTATACTGCGCCGCAGCAGCTTCCCACGAGCACTAGAGCTGCTTACCCCCCCACCTGCTGCCTACTTAATGCACGCCACAAGACAATGGAAACACTTACTTTTTCTGGAACAGCAACACTGGATTGCTCAAGATGTCAGCCACGTCAATAGTTTTGGACTTTATAACGACGTATGGGTGCTTATCCACGCATAACCAGCCGAAATGAGAGTAGAAGAAACCCCTGGTAGAGTTGTGGGGATCTGCATCGGTGTCGGTGTATTTGTGATGGAGGCGGTGGTTGCGGACCCAATGGATAGCGGAGTTCTGGCAGGACATGCTTTGGCAGAACATTAGGAAGACTTCAAGAGGGCGATTCACTTTGTAAGATTGGTGGGACCAGAGACGATGGGTGCCTGCAGTCACACCCAGCATACTGAACCAATAGGAGATTACAGCTGTAACAGAAAGTAGAATAATAATAATAATAATAGTAAGGTGCCGTATTATAGGTATGTCCCTGCGCCAGTTCTCGAAAATGGTCGTGCCACGCTCTATCGGGATCGATCTGTCATCACGGACAGGACTATTGTAGCCAATAAGCCTGATATCGTGCTGACAGATCGATCAAACCCGCCAGGCAGTGCTCGTCGACATCACCATCCCACATGACAAGAACCTCGTAAAGGCCGAGATGGACAAACTCAGCAAGTACCTTGACTTGGCTCACGAGGTGACTGCTATGTGGGATGTTGACTCGACGATCATTGTCCCGATAGTCGTTTCGGCAAACGGTCTAATCTAACATCTCAAGAGACTCTCGCTAGATGGCTGGATCAAGGGCCAGATCGTCCGGAGGTTCCTCACTCTGCGGCCCTGACCACCGGTAGCTTGGGCCCTGCCCCGTTACCGGCGGCAAACTAGGTTAGGTTTTTATAATATTTTTATTTTGTATGTACTTTTATGTATTTTACTTTTTATAACTATTATAAAAACCTAATCCTAAGAATAAAAAATAAATAAAGATAATAATAATAATAATAATAGAATCCTACAGTGCTTCTAGTTCCTAATAGCCTTTGACAGTTGCCGTGTTCGAATAAACAGGAAGAAAGAGTATAGAACGAGTAACGCTCGATGCAGCTCACTTGCGCGATCTTAATAACATTCTTTTTCATTCATGTTTATTTAGAATACGGGAACTGTCAAAGGCTTTACGAAAGTAGAAGCACACTATTATTTTCATTGTGAAAGTTTGTGTGTGTGTGTGTGTGTGCGTGCGTGCGTGCGTGCGTGCGTGCGTGTGTGTGTGTGTGTGTGTGTGTGTGTGTGTTACTTTTCAATATAAAAAATGGTGTTTAGACAGCTGGATCTGTAGGGATCATTTTTATGGGTTTTCGTGCTACGTAACTGAAAACCAGGCTGTAATTCTTGGGGATTCGAAACATAATTATTTTAAAACATTGCCATAAAATAAAATACTTAAAACTAAACTAAAACACACAGAATATATGAAATTAAAATGAATAAATTAAAAATAATAACTCAAAAACATCAAAATCATCAAATAAATACGTAACATTA
This sequence comes from Choristoneura fumiferana, assembly GCF_025370935.1. Taxonomy (NCBI): domain Eukaryota; kingdom Metazoa; phylum Arthropoda; class Insecta; order Lepidoptera; family Tortricidae; genus Choristoneura; species Choristoneura fumiferana. The sequence goes on along the minus strand of NC_133498.1, from coordinate 2,624,637 downwards.
ACAAAGTTAAAAGAGCTATAAAGTTACAAAATTCAAGAAATTAAAAAATCAAAATTACTCCCTATCATAACCTACTTAACTAAGAAAACAACCCACCCCGCATCGTTCCCGACGCAAACGTACGCATCACACTGGCCACATTACCCCGTCGAACAGCGATGGACAACCTCTGAGGGCCTACTCCGAACTTCGAAAATCAAAGTTCGTATCGTACCGTCCCTCTCGCTCTTGTATTAAATAGTATAAATGTCAGAGGGACCGCACGACACGAACTTCGAGTTTCGTAGTAGCCCTGCTGCACCAGAAACGACCCTGAGCGAGTCCAAACCGCGTTCTCGCAAACGCCGCCCCACTTCCCCAAAAAAGGTCATAGCCTCAGCGCAGTAACACCCAGACGTTTCCATCGCAAGCGGAACAAAAGGGTACCTAGTTCGAGAGAGCCGAATACTTGATTTACCGAAGCATTGACGACCAGATGGCCTAGTGGTTAGAGAACCTGACTACGAAGTTTGAGGTCCCGGGTTCGATTCCCGTGTTGGGGCAGATATTTGTATGAAAAATACGAATATTTGTTCTCGGGTCTTGGGTGTTTACTATGTATTTAATTATGTATCTATCTATATAATCATATTTATCCGTTGCTTAGTACCCATAACACAAGCTTTGCTAAGCTTACAATACAATACAATACAAAGACTCTTTATTGTACACCAGACATAGCTTACTTGCTACTTGCTTGCTTGTTAGCTTGCTTGCTTGCTTGCTTTTTTTTGCTTTTGCTTGGCTTGGCTTAGCTTATAGTTGCTTACTTTGGGACTAGGTCAATTGGTGTGAATTGTCCCGTGATATTTATTTATTTATTATTTATTTATTGTTTTTATTCAGTTAGAGATGTTTTGACATCACATCATAGTGAACGTAGGTATTTAATTAATTAGTTTCTGAGTATTTTTTATTATTATTATTGCTTCGATTTTATTATGGTGAAACACTATTTGACATTTGTCTTTTTTTTATCATTGCCATGAATTTATATATTAGAATAATTAATGAATGTGTTAATTTAAACGTTACAACAATCGCGGCAGAATGTGAGAGCCTTAATATGCTTTTAGAACTGTTTATTTTGTACCATGTTCTCTGTAAATAAATGAATTGGCATTGATCACTTTTTTACAATGTGGTCTATTTCCAAAACCATTTCAAGGAATTGGTTTATTAAATCATTTTATAACATTTTAGTTAAAATATACTTGATGCTTGTGTGTATATTTTCAAAATAGTGTTTGACCTTGGTTTGACTTTCATCGTAAATAAACGTTAGTAACTAAACCGCCTAATCTTAAAGCCAGCCATACACGTTACGGTCCACCGCACAGGCTACCTGTGCAGTTTGCCTTTGCCTATGCACAGGTCAGGTAGCGTATATGGGGATGTTCTTGTGTACCGGAGCAGTCTTCAGTTCTATTTGCGATGGTATCGAGTGAGGACGAGGACGCACTTGCAGCTAGGCCTTGCGTTAATTTTTGGGAAAAACGATACAAGAACAGTGAAAACGAAGCGAAAAAAGTGGTGTAAGCATTGGTTATTAAAAGCGTTTATACCTGCTGAGCTGGCAGCGTTGCATTTTTGTTAGTTTTTCTCGATTATTCCATAAAAATTGAATGAAAATTAATAATGTTGTCTGACAGAACACTTCTTAATATATAAGTTAATATGTCTACTCCAATAATTTTTCGTTATAGATTTTTTTTTAAACCGGTCATAAACATTAATTCGTTTTTAAGGAATATAAAAGTCTATCATGACTTTAATTTCAATTTTTATGGAATAATCGAGAAAAAATAATCGATTTTCGAATTTGCTCCGGTCACCTGCGCAGGTCAAAAAAACTGCACAGGTCGGTCGGCATACACGCTCCGGTCGACCTGTGCAAGTACACCTGCACAGGTAGACCTCTCCGGTAATCCGTAACGTGTAACGGTGTATGGCCACTGCCAGGTGATAGATGACACCATGTTTTTTTTTTAATAATTGCGACGAGCAAAGATAAACGCAGTTTTTAACGCCATGGCAACTATGGTTAGCTATAATTCCGGTAACATATAAATAGGATAAGAAATTTAAAACCCTACTAAAACCAAAATTTAAAAATATTATATCGATATTATTATTTCGATATGGGTTTTACGGGATGACCGTAAAAGTAACAAAAAAATTGGAATAGAAATATAAAAAAAAAAACAAAAAGATTCCAAAAATTCAATCTTAAAAAAAAAACATTGTTTTTTGAGACCAGTGCCAAATTACCGTTATCATTATAATTTATCAAAATATCGAAATTTATTACAACCGCGTTTAATGCTTCACATGCGAACTTTTATCATCATCATCTTGGCCTATGTACGTCCCACTGCTGGGTACAGGCCTCCACCCAGAATCACAGGACTTGGGCTGTAGTTCCCACACGCTCTAGTGCGGATTAGGAATGTCACACACACCGTTAAATTACTTCGCCGGTGTGAGCAGGTTTTCTTGTGGATTTTTTAAATACAAACGTCTACACGTGTATGTATGAAAAATTAAATGATTTAAATAATACCTACCAACAATGCTCCCAAACAATACAGTGATAGAATGTTAACCTGTAACCTGTGAAGGTCAAACCAAGAGGTTATATATGTTTACATAATGTAAACTGATGATAATTGATTATTTTCAACAGTTATAAATTAATTTATTTGACATGCCTACAGTACATGTACAAGACATTTTTTTAAATAAATGTAAATTACAAGTTATGTACAGTCAAGGGCAAAGATATCGACACGGCTAAAGTTACAAAAATACGTATACACGGCCTTCATTTTAAGTGCATAAAGTCGTGTATGCATATTTTTGTAACTTTGGCCGTGTCGATATCTTTGCCCTTGACTGTACCTATGACCCCGCTTATGCACCAATAACAGGCATGCAACAGCATTGATTTGATCATGAGATCATGTTCAGGGTAATACACTTACAAATAAAACCATAAGACTATTTTAATCATGTTAATTAAATTAACAACAAAAAAGGAAACTAATTTTGAGTGGCGTGCGATGGGTTCACCATTTTTCGCTTGTTGTTTGTTTTTTAGAAAAATACGGCTCTGTCCATTGGAGGACTATTTTGCCAGTGTCTAAGGCACTTGTCTCACCGCCAGCGAGGAAGCGATTGGCTATCGACTATTTTCTCGCTCAAGAAACGAACTAAAGATATAAGATCCTGTGTGAGTAAAAGAGACACATATATTAATAGTTAATCGCTGGCTGTTCACACTGTCGGCGAGAACTCGCTCTTACATCTTTTGTCGCAGCGACAAGAGCTATAAAACTCGCTGAGCTATAGATACTCGCTCAGCGATGTCAGCTTGGCGGCCGCCCCGCACGAGCGAGTCGAGTGGAGCGAGTAATCGCCCGTCGCACGCGAACACTCGCTTACAGCCGAGCGACAAAACTACACTCGCTTCTCGCTGCTCGCCCACTCGTTTCTATTGCTCGCTCTACTCGCTTCTCGCTCATCGTCGGCGGTGGGACAAGTGCCCAAGGTCTTGCCGTTGTACGGTAAAAAATTTGTAGAAAACGAAACTAGAGAGGTAATGGTGGATGAACGATGATGATAAAAGTTATCATTTTCATAATCTTTTTCGCTTAATTTAACATTAGAGTCTTGAAAGATGTCCATTTTGAATTGATATTCCAGGTCTATGTGTCGATGAATGATTTTTGGATACGATATATAGTGGAACGGATTTTCCAAGTTTACAATAGATACACAATAGATTATATACCTCTGTACGCTGAGCCAGTTTGCGCCTTTTTAGATACAACTCTAGCTAGGGCCTAGAGTTTGAACCTCAAATTGACCATAACCAACTTAGATGACTACTTAACTAGGTGGAACGTCAAAGCGATTTCGTTAATTGGTCACTTTTAGGCTGTGTTTCCATTAAAGATGTGCGAAGATGTATTGCGAGGAATGTGTTTTTCATAAATCTACAGCATAACGCTTCATTCACCTATCCGCGCACAGCACATCTCTAGTGGAAACTGCTGAGCGGAGCGAGGCGAGGTAAATAAAGCGTTTCTATTGGTTCATGAAAAATACGTTCCTCGCAACACATCCTCGCACATCTCTGGTGGATACGGAACCTTACTGTCAATTTAGGCTCTGGAAAATTAGGTACGACGACGAGCGAAGCGAGGAGTGCTAGGTACTATTGCAACCACAACGCGCGACCCAACGAGCGAAGCGAGCAAATGTCACTTACGTTAATTTTTAAATTTTATATGCGGTGCTTTATGGGAGATGGGGGCGTCCAGTTGGAAAAAAACAATTATGGACGACTGAGCAGGGACGGCCCAGACATTACCGGACTGTAACCGGCTTAAAATCTCGGCTGCACCTCCCCGCTCACGTTCATTAAGAACTTTCTCATACCGACCTGTTGACGAGATCCTTCTATCGCTTCTATTGCTAATGACATGAAATTAAATATGCCATGTATATTGGGACAATGACCAGCACTTGGACTGCCTTATACTTACTGAATAAAATCGTCTGCCATTTGGCTCCAGGTAGCAAATACGCCTCATATAGACCCGCGATGTGCCAGTATAAATACACGGAGAGTACAATATACGATAAAAGCCGTGGTGGCCTAGTGGTTTGACCTATCGCCTCTCAAGCAGAGGGTCGTGGGTTCAAACCCCGGCTCGCACCTCTGAGTTTTTCGAAATTCATGTGCGGAATTACATTTGAAATTTACCACGAGCTTTGCGGTGAAGGAAAACATCGTAAGGAAACCTGCACAAACCTGCGAAGCAATTCAACGGTGCGTGTGAAGTTCCCAATCCGCACTGGGCCCGCGTGGAAACTACGGCCCAAGCCCTCTTGTTCTGAGAGGAGGCCTGTGCCCAGCAGTGGGACGTATATAGGCTGGGATGATGGATGATGACAATATACGATATTTTGTAAACCCGGGGACCAGCTTGAGGACCTTTTAGTTCTAACTTGTCTTCATCAGGCTGGACATTTTCCTGTTTTTCGGAATTAGGAGGCATCTTATTTTTAGACGACCAGATGGCCTAGTGGTTAGAGAACCTGACTACGAAGCTTGAGGTCCCGGGTTCGATTCCCGTCTCCCGTGTCGGGGCAGATATTTGTGTGAAAATACGAATGTTTGTTCTCGGGTCTTGGATGTTTAATATGTATTTAAGTATGTATCTATCTATATAATTATATTTATCCGTTGCTTAGTACCCATAACACAAGCTTTGCTAAGCTTACTTTGGGACTAGGTCAATTGGTGTGAATTGTCCCGTGATATTTATTTATTTATTTATTATTTATTTATTTATCTTGGCAGCAGAAACTGAAAACAAAATGTGCGTAAGTAACCTAACACAAAAATACTACTAATGAACAAGGTGTTAAATAAATTAACTATAAATCAGGTAGGTAGTTGTTGAGTTAAATCCTCAACCAAGCACGTCAAGCTTAATCCCTATGACTACAGAAATTAAGATTATAGGTAGGTACACTTTGGATAATTTTCGCCATTTTATTTTATGATCTCATAATAAGAAACAGCCGTTTATTTTACATAAAATAACGTATATTCTGGATTTGCATTCCGGCTATTTTAGCCAAACTTATGTTTGTAATTCACAGAATTTTTAATTTACAGAACAGTATCTCAGTATGTGTGTTGCCAGTGATCACAGATGGATCTGAGATGTGGTGCTTCACTATATAGGTCTTATAAATAGGCTCAGAGACCTATACTTGGGGTTTCTCTACGGGATCGGATCAGAAATGAGAAGATACGTAAAAGAACAAGGGTCACCGACATAGCCAAGCGAATTAGCTCGTTGAAGTGGCAATGGGCAGGTCATAATAGCACGGAGAACGGATGTTCGTTGGGGCCCAAAAGGTTCTCGAGTGGAGACCTCGGATCTGCAAGCGCAGAGTAGGACGTCCACCAACGAGATGAACGGATGACTTGTTTAAAGTCTCAGGTTCACGGTGGATGCATGCCGCTTCCAACCGAGGCAACTGGAGGTCTATGTCCAACAGTGGACGTCCTATGACTGATATGATGATGATGATGATGATCTTAGTATCTCGATTTACGAATTTCATAGTAGCCCTCAGGGCCCTCCGGCGTATTACGTCAAAGTAGTAAAATGTCCAGTGTCGAAATTGCGTCCACATCGTAAGAGCTCCATGTCTTACATCGTCTAAGTCGTGCCACGTCCGAGTCTCGGGTGGTCCAAATCGCGAAATGTCTAAGTAGTAAAATGTCCAGTTTTTACTAATGTCTATGTCTCGGACGGTCCAAATCGCGAAATGTCAAAGTAGTAAAATGTCCAATCTTTACTAATGTCTATGTCTCGGACGGTCCAAATCGCGAAATGTCTAAGTAGTAAAATGTCCAATCTTTACTAATGTCTATGTCTCGGACGGTCCAAAGCGCGAAATGTCAAAGTAGTAAAATATCCAATCTTTACTAATGTCTATGTCTCGGACGGTCCTAATCGTGGAATGTCAAAGTAGTAAAATGTCCAATCTTTACTAATGTCTATGTCTCGGACGGTCCTAATCGTGGAATGTCTAAGTATTAAAAACCGGCCAAGAGGCTGTCAGACACGTCCAGGACGGGGCTCCGCAGCTATAACGAAAAAGTCGTTGCATATAATTTTAAAATGTGATCGTTTTACTCACAGATCTATATCTATGGTTTTACTACATATTTTTACCCGACGACGGCAAAGCTACAAAGAAAGGTAATGATTTTAGCAGTCTAAATTGGTCAGATTTTACATTAAAAAAAATTAACTATTAAAAAAATCTTTTTGTATCGTAAGCTGGCGCATGAGGTATAATGAGGGCTATCGTTTTTTGTCTCACTAGATGGCGCACTGTTGCGTGAGGTTTTTAAGTATGGCTTTCAAAGTGTGTTATTACGGGCGTGAAAACAAAGTTTAGATTAAAATCATATTTAATACACCTTAAAACCGTACCATAAAAATAACGAGCATGCCACAGTGTTGCATAGTCCCCGTTTTGCTCGGAAAAAAGGGAGGACAAAGGTTTACGAAAGACAAAACTGTCTCAAAACACAGACATTCATTGCCGGAACGCAATTTGCCATAATTAATTTCAGGTAATGCAAAATATTCACAAAATTATTCTAATTGTAAATAAACCCGCGTAGCTCACCCAAAAACTATGAGATTTGACATTTCGGAGACCTCACGCTACAATAGCGCCTCTAGCGGCGAATTCATACGCGATAGCCCTCATTAGATAGGTCTTAAAAATGATCTAGACGTTTCTTAGTAGATTTTTGGCTTAAGATACTTAAAAGTGTTGAGGAGCGCTATGAGCTCCAAAAGTCCAAGTGTGTTTCCAGAGAGCCTAAAATAAACCATTATCAAGCCAATATATAAAATGAACAATAAAGACAGTTTTTTTCGTAGGCAAGTTTCAATTTTTTAACTTTTTTTCATACTTATTGTGATCCAAACTTAGCCTGGATAGTTTTCCTTGTAAGTTCCATTAACTCTCATCATGATATTTTTTTAGAGTTCCGTAGCCAAAATGGCAAAAACGGAACCCTTATAGTTTCGCCATGTCTGTCTGCATGTCTGTCTGTCCGTCCGCGGCTTTGCTCAGGGAATATCAATGCTAGAAATCTGTAATTTTGCACGGATATTTATGTAAACTATGCCGACAAAATGGTACAATAAAAAAAATCAAAAACATTTTTTTAGGGTAGCTCCTATAGACGTAAAGTGGGGGTGTTTTTTTTCTCATCCAACCGCATAGTGTGGGGTTTCGTTGGATAGCTCTTTTAAAACCATTACCAGATTGCTAAGACGATTTTTCATTAAAATCGAGCGTCCCCCCCATCTAACATCAAGTGGAAAAATTTGAAAAAAATCACGATGGTAGTAGGTATATTAAATTAACACTGAAAACTATAGCAGCTAAGTTTGCTTAAGAATTATTAGTAGTTTAAGAGTAAATAGCAGCCTGAGGTATAAAATATACCTAAACTTGGAAGATTCCGTACAAAATACGCAATCCTTAGAAAAATATTACTTACTTCATATTTTCGTAATTGCTACGGAACGATTTAGATACATTTCGGTATACAGTCGGGTTTACTTTTTTGTTAAAAAATTTCGTACTATGTACTATTAATATCAATTTACCACCTGGCAAAGTGAGTTTGCTTAAAAGCCGAGTAGAAGCAACCGCGATAAAACGAAATAAATATATAGACACGAATTAAATAGGATACCTACTTATATATTTGTAAATAGATAGCGTGTAGCATAGATTTTTGTAAAATATTGTAAGTATATTGTTATCTTGCGCTGCTAATTATTCAATAAATCATTATTATTATTATTATTAATATTGGTTTTAATGCTTAGTACCTGGGCGACCGAGCTTTGCTCGGGCTAAAACTCGTTAATCTGGGGGCACGGCAGTGCCCCCGCCAAGTCGAGCAAAACAAAAACAAAGGCACGGCCGTACCTTTTCTCGAAGCCATTCAGATTATTTTCCCAGAGGTAAGACTAAGCTAGATCGATTTTTCATCGCCAAAAACCCCCACACAGCAAATTAAATCGAAATCGTTGGAGCCGTTTCCGAGATTCTGATTTTAAAAAAATATATCTATATATATAACCAACTAATTATCTAAACTAATCTAATATCTTTAAACGAATAATTATTCGAACAATTATTCGTTTAAAGGTATTAGATTAGTTTAGATAATTAGTTGGTTTTAGTTCTATTTTTCTTTGTTTTTATAATAACGTATAATGTCATTTATTTCTAATATTATAAAAGCCGAAATGCCAACAGCGCTAACCCGAAATTAATAAATAAACAAATACGTATACAAAGGACTTATACATTCGTAGATATTGGTTTCTAGGCTTATAACAGGTAAGCTAGTTTTAGTTGTATTTTTTTTTGTAATAACGTAAGTATGTTTGTATTGTGTATATTGTGTGTTAATTAAAACAGCTACTCACTTGAATTCTCACTGGTATCTAAACATATTTCATTGCATCTTTGGGTTTTTATCTTCTGTAGTCATTCTTTTTGCAGCATTGTGCGTCAATGCTAAGAGATGTGCCGATCATGACTTTGGCCGACTAGCCGACTAGCCGATTAGTCGGTTGTAAAGAAGCCGACTAATCGGCCGACTAGTCGGCCAAGCCGATCACAGCTTCCGGGATTTCCGTGACGCTTTGTTAACCAGCTGATTTGGGCGCAAGTCGCAACCGACGCCTGTAAGCGTCTCGGAACCTGTTTATTTTATTTTATTCGTATTATTTTATTTCTAGATTTTTGCTTTTGTATCTAACAAAGCGTTGTTTTGTAAATAAAATATTGTGTAAAAATAATGCCTACTATTATTGATCATTAAAGTGAAAGAGCTAAAAAAAAAATTTAATCATGTTCATGTCAAAAAGAACGGCATCCGAAAAGGCTATAGAACCGTAGACCACATACATGCGTTGCGGTTGCGGCAGGTTATACAGAAGACCGAAGAGTATAACCTCCCCCTTTGCCTTGCATTTGTAAACTACGAGAAAGCCTTCGATTGGATCGAGCGAGACTTGGGCTGTGCTGCAGGCTCTCCAGCGGTGCCAAGTTGACTACCGGTATATCGAAGTATTGAAGTGTCTGTACGAAAACGCTACTATGTCCGCCCGACTACCGGACTAGAGCCCTCATGCAGCGGGGAGTCAGACAAGGAGATGTGATCTCTCCGAAACTGTTCACTGCTGCACTGGAGGATGCTTACAAAATTCTGAACTGGGGAAGGACAAGGCATCAACATTAATGGCGATTACCTTAATCACCATCGATTCGCCGACGATATTGTAGTCATGGCTGAGAGACCATGGAGGACTTCAGTGCTATGCTTGCCGACCACAGCAGTTTCCGACTGAGTTGGCCTGAAAATAAACATAGACAAGACGTAAGTCATGTCTAATGTCCATGTTGTGCGAACTTCCGTAATAGTCGGAGGCTCTGCGCTCGAAGTTGTTGACGACTATGTATACCTGAGACAAAAGGTCCAGATAGGTAGATCCAATTTCGAGAAAGAGATCACTCGTCGAATCCGACTCGGCTGGGCAGCGTTCGGGAAGCTTCGCAGTGTCTTTTCTTTCCAAATTATCGCAGTGTTTGAAGTCAAAAGTCTTTGACCAATGTGTGTTGCCGTGATCACTTACGGATCTGAGACGTAGTCGCTAACGATGGGCCTCATGAGGAAGCTCAAAGTCACTCAAATGGCTATGGAGAGGGCTATGCACGGGGTTTCTCTGCGGGATAGAATCTGAAATGATGATATCCGCAGTAAAACTAAGGTTACCGACATAGCCCGAAGAATTGCGAAACTGAAGTGGCAGTAGGCAGGGCACATTGCTCGCAGAACTAATGGCTGATAGGGTCAGAAGGTTCACGAATGGCGTCCGCGGACCGGGAGACGAGGTGTCGGTAGGCCTCCAACAAGATGGAGCGACGAACCGGTTAAGATCGCGGGATCGCGGTGAATGCGGAAAGCACAAGACCGGTCTGAGTGGAGAGCCTTGGTGGAGGCCTATGTCCAGCAGTGGACGTCTTTCGGCTGACATGATGATGTCAAACAGAAAGTATCGTGTAAGGATTTTTTGAACAATTAGACAATGATTCCCGTAAAGTCAATACTACAAAAATTAACAGCTTAAGGTTTTTATATAATGTAATTCCCCTCTGTATACTTATACCTACATGAAAATAAATATTTTACTGAAATATACGTACAAAGTAAGAAGCCGGATAGTCGGCGTTTTTTGCCGACTATTCGCCGACTAGTCGCCGACTACGAAAGTGGCCGGATAGTCGGCTTTCCGGACTAGTCGGCGACTAGTCGGCACATCTCTAAGCTAATATTTTTAGAATAGAGAAAAAATTAAATGAAAATATTGCTTATGCGTGACAATGTTTATTCAAATCGAATCCAAACCAAGGCTAAGACCACAGATACATTTTTTTTAACCATAGTTTGTATAAACTTTAATATTAAAAATCATTAAATTAAATAAAACTTACCTAAGCTGTAATTACATTCTATTTTGCACAATTATGAGTTTACATACATTAAAAGATACCTTAGACCTTAGATATCTTAACTAAATATATACCTCTATAAAAATGAAAATTATAAAAAGAATACCCCTTTTATAAGCTGCCTGTGGCTGCTGTGCTGTGCCATGACACTAGCCGTATTATCCTTTATAATAATAATAATAATAAAAATGTTTAGGTTGTGTAGGTGGGACGGCGCGAGTGTGTCGACGCAAGTGGCGTCCCAAACCAACGGCCGTCCCATTTTCCATGGCATGAGCGTCATGCCATCGGGCCTCTTGCCGTCGTCGCGGACCAAGCCCGAAGGTTCCAAGACGTCTGGTGCTCCGGCACTGACCAAGGCCCGACTGATGAAGTCGTTAAGGGCTGCATGCCGCGGGATGCGTCCCGCACTGCTGCGGCAGGAGAGGTCATGGTGGCCGATGCAGTCGAATATTTGCTTTCACTTGATACCCTACTCGATAGGTTTGAATAAAAAAAATCGAAAAGTTACAATTTGGCGCCAAAAATCCGCCATTTTCGCCAAGAATTTCATGTATCCAGTGTCACTCGCGTCATCGAGACGAGTCCAATGACGTATCATTTATCAAAATCGGTTCAGCCGTTGAGTAGTTACGAGAGGACATAGGAATAGACATACATACATTTATATCCTCCTTCTTCGCAGTCGGGTATAAAGGACAACTAACCTAACCATAAAAATTTCATTTTTAATACAAGCTTTTTTTGCTGACTGTACTTAACTACTTTTGCATACCAAATTTCAAGTCGATGCTATTTAACCGTTGAGAGTTCTAGTAGATTATTGTATTGTCACGTGATTTACATAAGTATGCCAAATTTCAAGTCAATCCGACTACTGGAAGTTGGTCAAATTTAACTTGCAAGATTTGACTACAGACAGACAGACAGACAGACAAACGGGACAGGTGAAACTAAATCATCATCATCATCATCATCATGTCAGCCGAAAGACGTCCACTGCTGGACATAGGCCTCCCCGAACGCTCTCCACTCAGACCGGTCTTGTGCTTTCCGCATCCACCGCGATCCCGCGATCTTAACCAAGTCGTCGCTCCATCTTGTTGGAGGCCTACCGACAGCTCGTCTCCCGATCCGCGAAACTAAATAAAAGCTTGTAAAAAAAAATAGAAATAGTGCTTGAGGAACTTGAAAGTGAAGGTTATGCACTCCAACGGCCCTATGTAAACCGGAACATTGTAGCAGAGTGGTGCTGAGGCTACAAACTAAATGAGGTCAGGTGTTCTTTGGTGTGTATTCGGAAAGTCATTACAATAAACAATATTTCTAATAGATTAGTTTACTGCAGCGCCCTCTATTAGTTACCGAAGGGACTACTTAGTTAATTCGTTTGCTGCAAACAATCGATAACCTTGAGTCAATGATCAATAACTAATAAGCCATGTAACTTACCTAGGATTCAATAGATGGGGCTGGTCATGCACGTTGACGGTAACTGTACACATTATTATGATTTAAAATTTCTAGTCAGTCAACGGTAAAATAAAAATGGTATAAAGTAGCTAAACATTTTATTCAGTTAAAAAATATGTGTCACAATACAATATAACAGGCCCTGGATGGGTGCAAACTTTCCCCAACCTCGCTTCGCACAAACATCTTTAAAAAACGTATTAAAATAGACGAAATGATTCCCCAGAAATTAAGTCAAACCGAGATTAGAATACGATTGAGCATAATATGACGTTTTTAGGGTTCCATAGTCAACTAGGAACTCTTATAGTTACGCCATGTTTAATCTTAATTTGTATTCTTTATGTAGCAAGCAACGCCATCTAGTAGTTCGCTGCAAAACACGCTAGGTTCCTTCCTAGTTATTGATCCTTCGTCGATATTCCTATCTTTACTCGTATACCGGGCACATCCTGGTATGTCGAAAAAAGAAAAATTTAGGTACGACGAGCGAAGCGAGGAATGGTTAGTATGAATTGTGACCACAGCAATTGTGCCTAGGAATTTCATGATCTGCCTAAACTGGCCAAATCATGAAATGGCGGCGTTTCATGATATGCCTAGGAATTTCATGATCTGCCTTAACGTCACTAAGCAAATCGTTAAACGGTGAGTTTTGAACGATATGGCGGATGTACCTTAGCCAATTCATGAAATGGCGCGTAGAAATTTCGTGATCTGGCGGATTTTATTATATATTTTACATACGCTCGAAAAACATAACCCTCCTTCCGGCAGTCGGGTAATAATTTAGTTTCACCTGTCCCGTTTCTGTCTGTCTGTCTGTGATCAAATCTTGCAAGTTAAATTCGACCAACTTCCAGTAGTTGGATTGTCTTGAAATTTGGTATACTATACTTGCGTAAATTGCGTGACGATATAATAATCTGGTAGTGACATCCTGGTAGTCCGGCCAGGATCGTCTCCACAGGACGGAACTCTTCAACGGTTAATGGCACCGACTTGAAATTTGGTATGCTAATGTAGTTTGAGTGACAATGCAAGTGAACTCGACAAAAAGTACAGTCAGCAAAAAAGCTTGTATTATTTTATTTTTTTTACCATAAATTTATTCCATTAAAACTTCATGGAACCGCCTAGAACAAATGGCAAAATATTTGCGTTAATTGTTTTGCCTTTCTGGAGACAATCCACGAATATTATATTAAGGGGCTGTTTCACCATCCATTGATCAGTGTAAACTGACGGTTAAATGTGATGCCGTCTCTATTTGTTTTGTTCGAATAGACGGAGACGGCATCACATTTAACCGTCAGTTAACACTAATCAATGGATGGTGAAACAGCCCCTAAACCTAGAGGATTGACTAGCAGAAGACGCTGGTTAGAGTATCATTTTATTTAACTTACCAGTATCGTTATTTAATAGTGGCAAAATGTCCATTCTCATTTTTTCCCAAATGTATTTCCCACTACGGTTTTTTTATCACAATCTCATCTTCACAATCGAGTTTTTACCCGACTTCGAAGATGGAGGGTTATGTGCTTGACCCGTATGTACATATGTATGTAGGTCTATTTCTATGTTCTCTCGTAACTACTCAACGGCAGAACCGATTTTGATAAATGATACGTCATTGAATTCGTCTTAATACGTCTTAACACTGGGTACATAAAAATCAAAAAAAAAATGAAAATAGCGGATTTTTGGCGCAAAATTGTGTCTTTTAAAATTTTTATTTTAATAAAGGGACTTAAAAACAAATTACAAAAATATATACAAGTCATGTGTTTTTATTTACCGTTTTCACAGAAATGTCAAAAAGTATGAAATAAAACAATAAATTTAAAAAATCTAAACCCAACTGCGTTAAAAAATACTTGAAACACTAAAAAGAAAAAAATAATACTTGGACGTAGTGGTCTAGAACACTGTTAAGTAGCTAACTTAAGTGGGGACCCATTCAAATCGCGACCAGCTCAAAAATTCTTAGTTGTACCTAATGGGTAAAGTTAGCTACTTAACAGAGTTCTAGACCACTACGTCCACGTCTTGTTTTCTTCTTTTTAGTATTTTTTAACGCAGTTGAGTTTTGATTTTTTTCCCAATTTTAATTGACACAGAAACATAGCTAGGTTAAGGTTATGTTAAGTTTGCATAAGCCCGAAGGGCCAAAAGCCAAAGAAGTAGGAGCTACGTCGACACTCGATGTCGATTCAATTTGGGAAAACCATAGTGGGAAAAAAGCATTAGGAATAAAAGCTAATTTGAATATTTTGCTATTAGGAAATAACAATTCCGGTAAATTGCTTTAACCAGCTCTCAAGTCTCTAAATTTAGGGTAATTTAATAGTACAGGATCTGAAGTGAGATCGACCTTCACCGATTTGTTAACCGGATAAAAATTACATTTTAGCAAATAAATAAAGTTTTTGAACAAAACCCATATTGATTGCCAAAAAATTTTCATGAATATAAATAATAGGATTTATTGTCAATAAAGAATAATAAAAAATTATAATAAGCATTAAATGAAGTTTAATTAAGTTTGTACATTTTTTACATTTACATTTTTCATTTTTTATACTTCGGATGTTAGACCATAAATTATAGCTAATTATTCTTTAAGATGAACTTTCAACTCATTAATTCTAACCAATCCTTTGTTCTACTAAGATGGACGAGCACACGGCATTTGCAACATTACGGCCCTTGTGATAAGAATGCAATTGCGATAATGAATACAATAGAGCACTGGGTCAAGAACAGTTGTGACGTAAGCGGTAACAGGATCACTAGTGAAGTGAAACCGTAATCTGGTATCGATACCGATACTACCTACTAATATTAGAATAAAGTAGCTCTTTGATACCGATACTACTAATAATATAGCAGCGGTGCTTGCACTGTTGTGCTTCGGCGAGTAAGACAGCCGGTGAAATTACTGGCACTTGAGAGAGAGAGAGAGAGAGAGAGAGAGAGACATTTATTTACACATATTCGATACACATAAAAATACATTAGATGGAAAAAAAATAACATCGAATAGTACCCCACTCAGCATAATGTTACGGCAAGCCGCAACGCTGTTTACTTGAGGTATCCCATCTTAGACCTCTAGGTTGGCAACGCATCAAAATTCAAATTCAAAATTCAAATGATTTATTCAGTAAATAGGCCGCAATGGGCACTGTTTCACGTCATTTTTTAAACTACCAGCGCTTTCGGAAAGACCATCATTGCCAAGAAGAATGCGCCGCAAGAAACTTGGCAGAAAGTCATTTTTTCATCTGCAATACCCCTGGTGTTGCAGATCTTTATAGGCGTTGGTGATCTCTTACCATCAGGAGACCCACTTGCTCGTTTGCCATCCAGTCGAATAACATAATTATAATAATAATAATAACTTGGCTCACGAGGTGACTGCTATGTGGGATGTTGACTCGACGATCATTGTCCCGATAGTCGTTTCGGCAAACGGTCTAATCTAACATCTCAAGAGACTCTCGCTAGATGGCTGGATCAAGGGCCAGATCGTCCGGAGGTTCCTCACTCTGCGGCCCTTACCACCGGTAGCTTGGGCCCTGCCCGGTTACCGGCGGCAAACTAGGTTAGGTTTTTATAATATTTTTATTTTATATGTACTTTTCTGTATTTTACTTTTTAGAACTATTATAAAAACCTAAAAATAAGAATAAAAGAAAAATAAAGAACATAATAATAATAACCTACCCGCGACTCCTTCCGCAAAGAATTCGTTTATCGCTATCCCGCGGTAACTATGCTATTTTCCGGAATAAAAACTATATCCTATGTCCTTCCACGGGACTCAAAAGATCTACCGAATTTCATCTAAATCAGTTCAAGGGTTTAGACGTGATAATAATGTAACAAACAAACAGACTTACAAACTGTCTCATTTATAATATTAGCGAGAAGTGGAATGGGAAAGTCTGTTAGTTTGTATGTGTGTGTGTGTGTGTGTGTGTGTTTTTTTTAATAAGGAGGCTAACAAACCAGCGGCTAATCTGATGGGAAATGATCAATGAACTACAAGAAGATTCCGCAGTGCATAAGACTAGAGTCGTCGACCAGAGTGTGTTGCCAGTGATAACTGCTGAGACGTGGTCCTTGACTGTTGGCTGTTACCGGAAGTCCAATAATTTTTCTCACTGATCACTCATATTTTTTTTTAATACTAGCGATCGAAACTCATAATCATCGGAATTCATAATATAACAATTCATACACCTTGTTCATACTAATATTGGTTTTCATATGTTTTATTATACTAACGATCGAAACTCCTAATCATTGTAATTCATAACGCCAATATTCATAATTTTGTTAATACTAATTATTTGTTTTCATATATTTCTTAATCATAAATGTTATTTATCCGCATTAATGAAATTCATAAGAATATCAGAATCATAAGAATTCTTTTAAGAAGGTATAAGTGAGTCCTTTTCTTGAAAGCCCCAATGTCATCTCATAGTTGTCCGGAAACTCTGTTGACGAAAGTTGATTCCACAATTTGTATGTTATGTTTGTAACTTCTTCACACTAAAACGGCTGGACGGATTTGGATGAAATTTGGTATGTAAATAGCTGAACACGTGGGCTACTTTTTATCCCGACATTCTCACAGGTTGAGTATAGAAGTTTAGAATTCCAACCGCTAGGATTAGAGGCATTAAATTTTCCATGGGTGTACTTCATACGAATAAAAAAAAAACTGTTTATTTCAAACCACATTCATGACGATATTTTTACATAATTCCCCTGCCTAATCTTTATTTATCAAGATAGAACAAAATGCTACCAAATAAATCGCTGGGTGTTTTGTATGATAAACAAATTTAAATGCTCGTTGTTATTCATTGTGGGGACGTTCAAATTAATTGACGACCTTTTTTAGGGTTCCGTATACAAATACTCAAAGGATGCCTAACATTGATAAAGTTTACGAAATTTATTTGCGGAAACCATGGCGTAGATATCGATATTAGATACATATGTGTGGCTCATAATGTTTAGTTATGTATAGTGATGTATATAAGTACAAATCCTTATCAGATTTTTCGGTATCTACCTACGATAATTTACGAAATATTATAGTAGCTACCTAAAAATTCGTACGGATTCGTTCGACTCACGCTTAACCGGTTTGTCAAATTGGACATTTCAGTTTATATCATTTGTCTTCATCAGTCCTATGAAAAAGAGAATTCATGATGGTAATGGTAATCCAACAATGAGACTCAAATTATTTGTACACGGAATTTCATCTAAGTCGGTTCACCGGTTTAGACGTGACAAGAAAAGGTAACAAATGAACAGACTTACAACATGTTTCACGTTTATAATAATTTAGTGGGATCATAAGTTCAAGTCAAGTCAGTCAGTTCAAGCCGTGGTGGCCTAGTGGTTTGATCTATCGCCTCTCAAGCAGAGAATCGTAGGTTCAAACCCCGACGCGCACCTCTGAGTTTTTCGAAATTCATGTGTATTCGTTTACCACGAGCTTAACGCTGAAGGAAAACATCATGAGGCAACCTGCAAAACCCGCGAAGTAATTCAATGGTGTGTGTGAATTTCCCAATCTGCACTGGGCCCGCGTGGGAACTATGTCCCAAGCCCTCTTATTCTGAGAGGAAGCTTGCGCCCAACTGTGGGACGTATATAGGCTGAATTGAGACCCACCTTACACTAAAAATTAAAAATTATTTCTATTTATGTAACCAGAATTCATTTTAGTATAAGGAGGCCAGTTATTGACGATTTACTCTCATGAAAAACAAAAATCCGTAACAAATAGTTGAATACGCATTCAATAGGGAATCGCAAAAATATTTGCATTTAGGTACATAACATTATACTCTTGGATTTTCGGTCGCGACTGAACAAAATCCCACCTAGATTTGGCATTTTATGTTCTAAGTATATAGGCTGGGATGTATAAAGTTATCGGCAAGTGTGGTGACCTCACTAGGCATCCTACGCCGCGGTGCAAGGCGCATCTGCAGCGGGTCGATGCAGCCGCCCCGGGGCGGGATGTAACCTGGATGCTGCAGTCTGGTCAGCATTAACATAATGCACCGGGCTGACCCGGTAAAGAGAACCTAGCTATGAGACTTGAGGCCCACGGTTCTATCCCCAGTCGGGCCATAGAAACACGGCGATTTTCAATCAATGGTTTAGAAACCAAATATTAAAGTTGAAGTTGAAGTTGAAATAATACAATTTTCCACTCTAATCCCACATGAGAACGTTTGTGTCTGTTTGTTACCTTATCACGCCTGAACCGCTGAACGGATTTAGATGAAATTCGGTGTGCAGATAGTTTAAATCCGGGGAGGGACACAGGATAGTTATTATCCCGGAAAATTGCATAATTCTCGTGGGATAGCGATAAAGGAATACTACTAGTATTAATTATAAACGCCTGAAAAACAGCTCATAGCAATCATTTTTACATTTATTAAATATTGCTAAAATACCCGGGTTCGTACTGAGTTTTTCGAAATTAAATGTATGAGGTGTACGGTGAAGGAAAACATTGTGAGGATACCTGCACACGCTAGCGAAGAAATTCAATAGTGTACGAAAGTTCCAGGCCGCGTATACTTTATTTTAAATTAATATTGTTTTAAGTAAGTACCTACTCATGTATAATTCATTAAAACAAGATTATTTTTAAAAAATTGCATGTCGAGCTTTCAGCTTAAATACCATAAAAATATTGTAAACGTATTCTGGCAAATAAATAATGACTTACTCAGTTACTGACCCGCGTAAAAACTAGGTAGGTACGGCCCAAGCCCTCCCGAAAACTTTTCGAACAGGAGAGATGAAAATTAATAAATATACATAACTACAAGAATTTGCGATGTGCCAGAGATGTGTGAAGATGTGATGCAAGGAATGTGTACCGACTGCCGAAAGAGGGTTATGTTTTCGAGGGTATGTATTAAGTTGTATGTATATGTAATGTAATGTGGTATGAATATCAAAAAAGATAAAATAAAAAACATTAAACTTAAAAAATCAAAAACCTTCGAATGGGTCCCGACTGTTAAACCTAAATGAGCTTCTTATGGTTTGCTTAAGACGATTCGATTTTATGATTGTTTCGAATATCAACTTTAAAGTGCAAATTTTCATTAAAATCGAGCGTCCCCCCCCCCCCTCTAAAATCTAAATAGGTGGGGGAAATTTTTTTTTTAAATTCAGGATGGTAGTAAGTATATCAAAACTTTCAAGGCAAACTATAACGGCTAAGTTTGCTTGGGAAATACGAAATCCTTAGAAAAATATTAATTATTTTTTTCTTAATGGCTACGGAACCCTATTTTGGGCGTGACCGACATGCTCTCGGCCGGTTTTTTATTTTATTTAATAGATTTATCTTTTTATTTATTAATTATTTTGTCTCACTGCAGAGTCGACTGCAGACGGACCCGCGTTGCGTTTAATTATTTATAACTATAGTATTATTTAAAACCAGACTCGGCTGCACTGTCCAAACGCAGGTCCCTGACCCCAACTGGTTTTTAGGATGGACAGACAGACATATACAAATACAGGGTATTGGTAATACAGTTAAAATGTGCGATTTTTCGCTTCATTTTAACGGAACAGTTTGAGCTGGCCATTTGATGTGCAATATCATGTGAATTGGATAGTCTCCTGAGTAAAAAATTATAATGTTCTATGTACCATCAGCCAAATATATGGTCTACCATCCTAAAGTTGATATTCGTTTGCATGTCATAAAACAATAATGCCATTAGACGTGTCTGTCAACTTGAAGGTTCGACTTTAGCGACATATTCATTTGATAGGAACTTGTTTAAAAATTGATAGACCACTTATTTGGCTGATGGTACATCGAGTGCAAAAATAAGTATCTATTCGAACCACTCAAAAATATGTTATTACGGCCTTATTGCGTCGGAATAAGAGTCTGTGGTACTTATTTTTGAAACTTTGAATAAGTTCTTATTTTTACATTTATTTATTTATCAGGAAATATTCGACATTGTACCTATATTCTTCTTTCCTCTATCAAATAAGAAATGACAAAGATGAAACGCGTCAAAGTTGGGGAGAGGGGGTACGTGACGACACGCAGGCGCAGTGCTAAAGTGTGCTAAACAAACGGCAAGAACCCCCCACCGGGGTCCATGAAGATCTTTATACTATTTGTAACATCAGATTATAATACCATGGTTGTAATTAAATGAATAAATAAATTAATTAATTAATCAATTAATATTAGAAAATATTCGACATTGTCTATTTTTAGGGATCCGTACCTCGAAAGGAAAAAACGGAACACTTATAGGATCACTTTTTGTCCGTCTGTCTGTCAAGACCCTTTTTCTCGGGAACGCGTGGACGTACCAAGCTGAAATTTATATCAAATACCGAGGTCTACTGTCCCTTGGAGCTGTAAAAAAATCAAACTTCTAAGCCAACGCAATCAAAAGATGCAGCCGTTTATGATGCAAATTTTCCAAACTCGCAAGGCAATCAAAACCTACAGGGTACTTCCCGTGAAATCAGAATCAGATAATTGTTTAAAATTTTGCTACTTGTTCCAAATCGACTTAACATACATCAATCTTTTACTTAGTAGAGTCCTAGCCGAACTTATAATGTATGTCAATGCTACTTAAATCTAATCAAGCTAGAATACAATCTAGTACTTTAAAACAAAGTACAACTTTCTTTAAAAACAAATTGCGGTTACGCTGTTTTTGTTAGAAGTAAACACCGACTTCAAACTTTGTTCTCTCGTGATGTCGATAGTAAAGAAGCTTTCTGATTGGTCAATAAAGTTTCCAATACAATTCCAATAACAGAATCTATTAGATACTATCTCGCTGTTCGGCTACAAAGCGATCTTTTCCAGGCAACCTTTATAGAAGAAAACTATCTCTGCTCAAGCTCTGCTGTTTGTCCTGATGATGAACTCTGCTTGAGTTTGAAACGCGCCAGTGTAGTGTGGTGGTGATAGGTGGATTGTCTGATGTGTGTGTGTTCTTACAGCATAGAGGCGGAGCAGCTGCATGAACACACATTTGTTGCATAGGTAAATATTGCTATTGTAAGTTGGCGAGTGAGCGAGGTAGTTGTTTACAGTTCACAATTCAATTAGTAATTCTTCAAATTTATACGTGGGTCATGCTACAAAATTCGATTTGGACCCACAATCTCACTTTTATGGCACTTTGACATTGGCAGTAGGTAAATGTCATCTTTGTGTCATCATTCTTGACAGCAAGGCTACTACGAAACTCGAAACTCGAAGTTCGTATCGTACCGTCCCTCTCGCTCTCGTATTAAATAGTATAAGTGTCAGAGGGATCGCACTACACGAACTTCGAGTTTCGAGTTTCGTAGTAGCCCTGCAGTTTACCATATCACCACAGATACGCATACAGATAAAATTCTTGAAAGAAGCATTGATGTGCCAAAACCAGGTGACACTATTTCCCGGACGTACGGGTATTGTACAATACCGACATGGAAATACCGACATGATATTTTGTGCCACGCCCGTAGAAACTCTTGTCAGTTTGACACCAGTTTGTATGGGCGTGTACACGAAATATCATTTGGGCTCCACAGAAAAACAGCGTTAATGCACATACTGTGCGGGGTACCCTGCCGTGTCACCAAGTAACATAGTTTAAGTGCTAGTTTTAGTCTTAGTTTTAGGTGGTACTTATGGAGCCAAAATAAACCTTTCTTTCTTTCTATCGGGTCGGTATTTCCATGTCGGTATTGTCCGTGCCGATAAATAGTGTCACCCGCAGAACTGACGTCTCATCCAAACTAGTTTAATTCATTAATTTGAAAGAATTAGTCGTGATTTATATGAATAATATTCGAAATTGGTTTCCAATAATTGAATATTAATTGACTTTTCTAATATCTGACTTTTGTATACCTATTAAAAAAAAAAAACTTTTTTTATACAATCCCAATAAGTGCTTAGAGAACCTGACTTATGAAGCATGAGATCCACGGTTCGATCCCCGGTCGTGGCAGTCAATAACAAGCTTGTTTTTTTTTAAGTTTTTTTTTTTTACTTCTTGACCAGTAGTTACAACTGCGTGCGCGCAGCCTAACAAGTCATCAGGTATTCAAGGCAAGCTCGCCTCGAGCCTCCAGTCGCTCGCAAACCGCCGCGCGCGCACGACGCCATCTTGTTTTAAACGTCAAAGTTAAGTTTGCTCAGGTGACAGTGTAGTGGACATGTGCAGTGTGGTAAGTGTGATTTTGTTGTTTATTTTTATGTTAAAAAAGTTACATTGATACTTGTCGAAATCGAAGTTAGAAATGTTACTTTATGTTAACGTATTTTAGGTCTATAAAAGGCTTAACTAATAGTGTTGCTTGTTGTAAAAAAAAACTTTAATTTGACAAGTTTTTGTAAGAGGTTCGTTTTTAATACAATCTTCATTGTCCGTTCCACTGGTGACCATAGGGCTGGCTGTTATCTTGCTTTGCATAAGCATTGCCATACAACGAGAAAATGCAGCCTTATGGCGCCCTGTCCAAGTAACGATCTGTGAACTAAAACAATTACCTTATGATACGTTTATGCAAAAAGAGCGTGCAGAACACACACAAATCACAGAAACCCAACCATCACCACCACCACACTAAACTGACGCGTTTCGAACTCAACCAAAGCTCATTTTCAGAGCAAAACAGCCGTTCACCAAGCATCATCATCAATAAAAGATGATATTTGTAAATATAGGGTTTCAGGCTTAGAATAAGTTAGCCAAGTCGATTACTAGAAGTAGGTGAATTTCCACTTGCAAGATTTGACCACCGTTTAATTTCTCCACAGTCTTCCGTCACCGTAAAACTCATGGAAAAAATCTGAAATTCTGAAAGGCTCAAAAGTGCAAGCCCAGGTTTGAATACATAACCCTCTACTTGAGAGGCCATAGCTCAAACCACTAGACTACCATAGCTTTTTAACCACTCTACTACTCTTTTCTACTGCCTTCATGGCAAAAGGCGGTAGGTATCATATAAAAACAGTTTCGAGTTTTTACGCACCGGACCCGTAGTCCTAATAATGATGTAGTTGTCCATGGGCGGCGGTGATCACTTACCATCAGATGACCCGCATGCTCGTTTTCTAGCTACCGTAAACTGCTTCAACTTTGCCCTGTGGCCCCAACATTGCCTGATTCGATATAGAGTCGATAACTTAGCACTCTTATAGGTTTTAAGCTTTTACCTACAAGGGAATTATTATTACGGGGGGATAAAAGTTTAAAAACCTAAAGGGTGCTAAGTTATCGACTCTAAATCTAATCAGGCAGTGTTGGGGCCAGAGGGCAATGTTGAAGCAGTTTACGTACCCGAAGTTTTACGCAGAAAATATTTTTCGCAAATGATTTCCTGACTGTTTCAAATGGATGAATCCTGAAGTACGGTCGGAACTATGAATGGTCGGAAGCATAAATATTATAAGATAAGGTCGATGTTTATTTAGACGCTATGGCTGTATGTATATTTTTGCATTCGACTGTACTTACAGATTCAGTTTGTCAATTGTATTTCGTTTGTTTGGCGGGTCTCGTTGGTTATACATCGGGTCAATGCTGGGTGATAGGTACGTTTGAGCCAATGACGAGGCGAAGGGTTATTGATTAAATTTGTTTTATTTATTTGATTTATTATTATTTTATTAATTTTATGTTTCAGTTAATAATTCTATTTATTTATTTTTATTTCAGATTTGTGTTTCATTAAGATTTCTATTTTAGTTTGTAAGTGTGGAATTGTGAATTTATTATTTTTTTAACTATCCAGATATTTTTTTTATTCTATTTTGTTCCTTTTCTTTTGTATGTATACAATAAAGAGTTTATATACATACATACATAAACAGTTGAGAAAATGATGATTGGTTATTTGGAGTCTTTTTGTATTTTTTATTTCAACTCCAAATTTGTTACTTTTACGGTCTCTTGATGAGAGCGAAACATAGATGTCGCTAGTGCTGCTGCATAAGTAGCGTAGTAGAAGTAAGCAACCTGAGATATGTATGCATAGGAAAAATTCGTGTCTAAATTCCTGTCCAGCGGTGGTGTAGGGGTTATAGCACGCAGCACGGATTGCTGAGGACCTGGGTTCGATTCCCAGCGCTGGTCTCTTTTTCTGGTTTTTCTGTGCATCAATGTCTCAGTTTGTATTTTCGAGTTGAGAAAATGTTCATTTTGGAAACATATTTTTGGTGAAAAATTAGAAAACTATTTACAACTGTAACTTAAGACATTCTAAGGGGCTGTTTCACCATCCACTGATTAGTGCTAACTGACGGTTAAATGTGATGCCGTCTGAATTTGTTTTGTTCGAATTGGAGACGGCATTACATTTTACCGTCAGTTAACACTAATCAATGGATGGTGAAACAGCCCATAAATCTCCAAAATAACTCAAAAGTGATTTTATTGAGATACCGCCTTCTGCCTTAAGAGGGCAGTAAAGGCTGGTTATATAGCTAGCTCAAACAAATAACACTTCTATTTAATTTATTCCACACCACTTAAGAGCCAAACATATTATTTAATAGCTTCCTTAGCTCTATTAAACAGGCTTTGGAGTTAGAGTCGCTGCATTTACGTATAATATATGACTGTAATACAAATTGATACCTTTTCCTGGTATACTTGGCGGCAAATAATGTAGTTAGTGCTTACAGCCGCTAAGTACGTATATTATTAATAAATAAATATTAGATAAATGTTACGGGACAACTGACCTGGTAGTTCCAAACTAAGAAAAGCTTGTACTATGGTTGCTAGGCCACAGATAAACATACTTATACAGATAAATACATACTCAAATACATATTTAACTTCGAAGACTGGAGAACAAACCCGGGACCTCTAGCTTCGTAATCAGTTCACTAACCATTCAGTTATCCGAACGTATATTGTCTACCCTGAATCTAAGTGTTGATATTATAAGTTTTTTGTACTGCTTTATGGTGTGCAATAAACAATATTTGTATTGTATTGTATTCATCATCATCCCAGCCTATATACGTCCCACTGCTGGGCACAGGCCTCCTCTCAGAAAAGAGGGCTTGGGCTATAGTTCCCACGCGGCCCAGTGCGGATTGGGAACTTCACACGCACCATTGAATTGCTTCGCAGGTTTGTGCAGGTTTCCTCACGATGTTTTCCTTCACCGCAAAGCTCGTGGTAAATTTCAAATGTAATTCCGCACATGAATTTGGAAAAACTCAGAGGTGCGAGCCGGGGTTTGAACCCACGACCTCGGTTTGAGAGGCGATAGGTCAAACCACTAGGACCACGGCTTTTTTTTTTTGTAAAATTTGTATTGTATTGTATATATTTAATTTGAAAGAGAATATTGAAGGAATACTTATTCCGAGCCGTATTAAAAAGCCGTGGTGGCCTAGTGGTTTGACCTATCGCCTCTCAAACAGAGGGTCGTGGGTTCAAACCCGGCTCGCACCTCTGAGTTTTTCCAAATTCATGTGCGGAATTTGAAATTTACCACGAGATTTGCGATCAAGGAAAACATCGTGAGGAAACCTGCACAAACCTGCGAAGCAATTCAATGGTGCGTGTGAAGTTCCCAATCCGCACTGGGCCCGCGTGGGAACTATAGCCCAAGCCCTCTTGTTCTGAGAGGAGGCCTGTGCCCAGCAGTGGGACGTTATAGGCTGGGATGATAATGATGATGATGACTTATTCCGAGATACCGACACGATACAGAATTATAAGGGTCTTACATCTTAGTTTAATTTGGCTCTATCTCCGTAGGTATAATTATTGGAGACTTCAAATAAAAAGATGAGGCGGTGTTACAAAACGAGCGAAGCGAGTTTTTTACAATCAAACTAGGGAATTTGGAAAATGCATAAACTCACATAGACAAAACTCATTTCTCTTCTACTTTTCTACACATCAGCATCTACTGCGGAAATAATTAGCTTTCTAATAGATATATTGACTTACGAAACAAATTACTTTCCGAGGATGTTCATTGTGAGCTTTATTTATACTGCATTGTTACTAAAGCTGTATAGGAGTTGAGTGTGACCGTTATATAGCTTACTGGACGTTACTTAATTCCAACTGCTGGCATAAAAGAACAATGACTACTTGAAACTCCTGGATATAACGTAAAGTACTAAACATGGTTCTTTTATAACAACGCTTTTCAGTCGGTGTGATTTTCTAAAGAAATTTCGTCCGGTGACATAATAATTGCAATTTTGTACCTATTCTTAACGGCGCCAAATTTAGGAAGAAAAAAACCGTTTTTTATTGAAATAATATCTCTATGTATATACTTGTGTTTTCTGTACTGTTTACTGTATTGGTGTGCAATAAAGAGTTATTGTATTGTATTGTAAATATACTTCTTAAATTACTAAAATAACGCGAGTCGTATCGTAATGAATAAAGGTAAAGAACGTTTTTGGAAGGTCCGCCCGGATTGCTACCACCATCTTGCTCGCTAATCCTGCCGTGAAACAGCAGTGCCTGCAGTGCACTGTTGTGTTTCAGCGTGGAGAGTAAGACAGCCGGTGAAATTACTGGCACTTGAGGTATCCCATCTTAGGCCTCTAGGTTGGCAACGCATCTGCAATCCCCCTGGTGTTGCAGGTGTCTATGGGCGGTGGTGATCTCTTATCATCAGGAGACCCACTTGCTCGTTTGCCATACAGTTGAATAAAAAAAAAATTAGTTCCTTATAGGTTTTCACTTGGCAGTGACAAAATAAATTTTATGGGATAGTCTTGTTTTATACATTTAGGCTGTATGTTTAAATAAAATTAAGGGGCTGTTTCACCATCCATTGATTAGTGCTAACTGACAGTTAAATGTGATGCCGTCTCCGTTTATTCAAACAAAACAAATAGAGACGGCATCACATTTAACCGGCAGTTAAGTCAATGGATGGTGAAACAGCCCTATAAATATTAAATATATTGACTGGATACTCACGTCTTAAATCGAGTTTAGCTCGACATGTTTCGGGCTAATCCGTAGCCCTTCGTCTTCGGAGCAACGCGACTCAGCGGCTGCTGCAACACGCGCACTGGATATGAGTGAGTCTCACGGTAGTTTCATGTTATAAAGAGTTATTGTATTGTATTGTAAATAACTTCTTAAGTTACTAAAATAACGCGAGTCGTATCGTTATAAATAAAGGTAAAGAACGGTTTTGGAAATTTAGTTCCTTGTAGGTTTTCACAGGGCAGTGACAAAATAAATGTTATGGATAGTCTTGTTTTAGCATTTAGGCCGTATGTATAAGCAACATTAAGGGGCGGTTTCACCAACCATTGATTAATGCTAACTCACAGTTAAATGTGATGCCGTCTCCGTATATTCAAACAAAACAAATAGAGACGGCATCACATTTAACCGGCAGTTAACACTAATCAATGGATGGTGAAACAACCCCTAAAAATATTAAATATATTGTAACGGATAACTCACATCTTAAATCGAGTTTTGCTCGACATGTTTCGGGCTAATCCGTAGCCCTTCGTCTCCGGAGCAACGCGACTCAGCGGCTGCTGCAACACGCGCACTGCGCGCCGCCGCCCGATTACCCCGAAACATGTCGAGCTAAACTCGATTTAAGACGTGAGTTATCCGGGTCAATATATTTAATATGAGTGAGTCTCACGGTAGTTTCATGTTCAACATTAAAAATAGCCTAATTTCCTCGCTCTTTGACAAACCCTTATTATTTTATATAACACATATTATGTCATACCATCTCTGTATACTTTGTTCAATTAGACAAAGCAGCATCATAGATATCTGTCTCACATAACAACAGGGATTTAACAGAGAGTACAACAGGTATGTATAGTATTTGCCCCGACTAACTTACGCGTAAATGTAATGAAATAAAACGGTTGTTTATTTTAATATGAACGGTTAATAGTCCAGTGAAGAAGCGCCCGACCGTGACGATAATTCATTCGTCCGTAAAATGTTGTAATATGATAGAGTTAACTGAGTAGACTATGTAGTTTACAGGTAACTTATTTAGTTCATTTGATTTGGTTGACTTTGCTAAGCAGACATGACACCCTACACTTCAGTCTACTCGTGAATACGGCCACTGCAATGTGGTCGAAACGTCGAGGTAAGGAGTTAAGATAAGTCCCGTTTATGGTATTTAATTATGTGTGAAAATCACGAAAGTTTAAAACATAATATTATTCAATATAAAAATGAATCCCTCGTAGGTAAATAATATAAACTGTGATTCATTTTGTGGTAGCGTGTCTAAATTCGCGGGTGAAAAAGGGTTAGAAGAATTAGTTTTTCAGGGACTTTCCTTAACGTCTTCGTTCAAACCTTTATATTTATTTATTTAAGGAACAGTTACAACTTACTAACAGATACTATTACTAGACAAAATACGACAAACGGGACTTATCACGCTAAAACACACGAGCACGATTAGTTGTGGTATTTTAAGTATGAGTGAAAATCAAGAAAGTTTAAATGAGATAATATTCTACTTGACACATTTATCACACAAGTAACTAACTATAGTTATATAACTTGATGACTTGCCAATTCTAGTTAATTATATTGTCAAACACCAATTCTTTTCTGCCTGGGCTATACATGTCTGAAAGCCTATTACAGAGCAGACCCAAACTAAACAAATACAAAACCAGGCGTGTAAATATTGGGCGTCCACTAATCCATACAAATATTTGGACACGCGCGGGTTCGAACCCGCGACCCCGCTCTCTTTCAGTCAAGGTTATTTGAAATCCCTGAGTATACATAACAAATAAATGCAATGACTCTTTATTTAACACTACAATAAACTTTACTTTGACGCAACTTTACACGGTTTTCTGTTGAAAAAAAATTACGTGATATTTGTTAAATCCCCCCCTCTCCCCCAAGTGAGATTTGGAAAGATTTTACTTTACCCCTCCCCCCCTTAAAGACCTCACGTAATTAATGGACGCCCCCTTAGAAGGGTTGTTAAAAAGCGAAAGCAAAACTTTCATTAATATGTGTCAAAGTTATGAGTATTCTATGTTTCGCGTGTTTTTTTTTTGCCTTGGCCTCCCGGCCTATGTCCAGCAGTGGACGTCTTTCGGCTGACATGATGATGATGATGGAATATCATAGGACACTTGACACCAATTGACCTAAACCCTACTAAATTGTACTATGGGTACTACGGATAAACATACTTATATAGATAAATACATATTAAACACCCAAGACCCGAGAACAAACATTCGTATTATTAATACAAATATCTGCCCAGGCCGGGAATAGAACCCGGGACCTCAAGCTTCGTAGTCAGTTTCTCTAATCCTTTGGCCTTCCTGTTGTTTATAAAGTGTGGTTTGGTGGTAGCGATTATGAGTTTGGATGAAAATACAAGTACAGTCAACCAATTTGATTTCTAGGCCTTGTAGAACTTTGCCATAAATAATTTTGGTTTGTCCATAGCAATGCGTATTTATATTATATGTTATACGGTTGCCCACAACTCTCGCGATGTCGTCGGTACCTACAACCATCAAAAACTTGTAATAAAAAACCGGCCAAGAGCGTGTCGGACACGCCCAGGATAGGGTTCTGTAGCCATTACGAAAAAAAACAAGTCATATTTTTCTAAGGATTTCGTATTGTACACAATATCTTCCAGGAATCTTCCAGTTTAGTATTTTATACCTAAGGCTCCAATTTACTCATAAACTACTAATAATTCTAAAACAATCTTAGCCGTTATAATTTTCCTTGTAAATTTGATATACCTACTTACTACCATCGTCAATTTTTTCAAAATTTTCCACCCAACAGTTTAGATTTTACACTCGATTTTAATGAAAATTTAAACTTTAAAGTTGAATATTTCGCAAACAGATCACTGAATAGAAAAATAAAAAAAAAGGTTTTAAAATACCTTTCCAACGAAACTCCACACAAAAGGGTTGGTTAAGAAATAAAAATCACCCTCACTTTAGGCACGTATATGGGAGGCACCCTAAAAAATTTTTTTTTTTTTTATTTTACCACTGTCGGCGTGACTGATATGTATATTAATGCCAAATGAGAGCTTTCTTGTACTAACTGTATCTGAGCTTAGCCGCGGCCGGACAGACAGAACGGACAGACATGGCGAAACTTTATGGGTTCCTAGTTCACTACGGAACCCTAAAAAATGAAATTTCTACAAAATAGAACCTAAAAAGGGTTAAAAAAACAACACTGACAACACAATAGCCCCTAACTAGATGGTACTGTAAAAAATATATAGCTATGTTAATAAAGTGGTGCTAAACGTGTAATAAAGTTTTACAGCATATAGCCACAATATTCAAGTTATCAGGCACTAATGTTTATATGTTTATTGCTGTTATCGGATACCGTGTGAATATCCGGGATAACAAATCATACGTTATTTATTGTTAAGGAAACAAGCATGATATTGCACATGGGTGTTGATTAAGAACTCCGGATTAGTTCGAAACATGTCGTGTATATGACTATAATTACGTGAGTGACCCTTGATTTTATAGCTTCGTAACTAAAAAGGAAAGCTTTTTAAATAATAAATAAACATACTTAGGTATCATTTATTTCCAATATAAATTGAACATACTCACCATTTAATACTCGTATTAAAAATAAAAAAAAATGCATAAACTAGCTTAAATCTGGACAATATACCTTGTCAGCCAGTCATACATACATACATTGCAAGTTAAATAAAAGCTTGTAAAAACATTATTTGTATCAAACGCAAATAAGTGATATAAAATACATAAATGCAAGAACTGGTTGTATAGTAGCATATTTATAGCAGACGTCTCTTTTAAAATACTATCTACTTAAAAATGGTACTTAAGTGTGTACACATACAGGATGTATAAAACAATATACACCCACACGAAATGGTATCTGTGTGTGTGTTTTTTTTTTCCCTATTCTATGCTGATGCCTAGTGAAATTATTAACTCCACGCTACTGCCTGCTAGTAAACAAATAATTAAACAATCCGCTGGACCGCATGACGTGGGTAACAATTAACAATTATCGCGGTCGGAATCGAAGTTACAGTCTAGTGCGCGCGCGCTTCTAACCACTGAGCCATCGGCGCGTGGCATGAATCGATTTCTTATCATATCGCTATTAATTGCGTTTCAAATATCATTAAGATTTATCAAATTAAATAACGTTAAATAGCAAATGAAAACTATCCTATAAAAAAGTTTTTTTGGAAGTTTTATTCTTTCCATACACATACCGGGTGTGGCCTGTAATAGGAGCAAAAAATTAAAACATAGATCGTCCTTGTCAATCTGAAACATTAAAAACAACATTAAAAAGTAAGTAGGTTAAATTCAGCGACTTTTAAAAATAATGGAGTCTTTGAATTTTCCTTTTTTCATACAAATTAAATACTGCAATCAATGTACGCCATCCTAGAACACAACTGACGTCGCCTGTCACGCTACAAACATCAAGCATTTTGCTTTACATTGCTTCTTCGAATAAACTTAAAAGTGTAATAAAAATTAAAAAACTAATTATTTTTAAAAGTCGCTGAACTAATGTTGTTCAGTTTAACGAGTATGATCTATGTTTTATAATTATTTGCTCATATTATTACAGGCCACACCCGGTATAAAGTACATGTCGTGTGAATATTATTTGACACCTTTATCATTCTTGATCATATATCTCTTTATAACCATTAGGTTTTGTTTAATACGACTATCAAAAAAAGTTAAAAAGGAGAAAAAAGGTAGGTACAGTCGAGTTCATAAGCTTGTTAGCAGAAATTTGATCAACAATATCTGGACACGCCTCTACGCTGTTAACAATAGAGTCGTGTTCAGATATTTTTGATCAAATTTTTGCTCACAAGTTTATGAACTCGACTGTACAGGAAGCATGGTTTAAATTATTTATTAGGTATACCGAACCAATCAAATCATGTCATGACATATACAATTTATATGATATAAAAGCTTTTCGCGAGATTGTGTAATTTAGATACTTAATTTTTTTTTCGTAAATCTTACGCCAAGTTTTTATATCATATAAATTGTGGAATGTAATGAGTTGATTGGTTTGGTATACCATGATTTTGTAACATTAATAAATGCTCATTTTTAAAAATGTTTTTATTACATTCTTTTTTTAATTTTCATCATTTTAGTTATATTTTAGTCTCTCATAAACTCATATACATCGAGTCCCGACCGAGACTGAGACTAAAAGTTTCATTGCCATATACTCGAACCACTGGTTATCCATAACATAACTATTAATAGTAGAATAATTATCTCGTAATTGAACCGACTAAAGTCGCGGTCTACTGCACTCCGGTAACTGACCATCGAACTGGCGGCGCGTGGCTCTGTGAATCGATATGTCGATCTATCTAAAAAAGTTAATAGAATACTCGCTTCTCCGAATGAACCGTTCCCCCAAAAACTGACCAAGTGCATGTTAGCCGAGGCGTAATGTAAGGTTCCTTACTGATATGTAGTACAAAATTAAATTAAGTTTTATTCGATCATTACTCCGTAACTTGTAGGTGCTTACATTATCTGTGATAGTTTTCCTCATTGCAAATATCTACAATCTTTTTTTTTCTAATAAATAATAAAACTCATTTTTGTTTCAGGTATAAAGTGTGAAGTGCTAGTGACGTGAATTTCAAAATGGCGGCCATCAAGCTCTTACTATGTGTAAGCTTCCTTCACATGGCTTTTGGAAAAGGTAAATTACGTTTATATTTTAAGGTGTCTCTCATACAGACAGTAGTATGGGTATTTATGTTTTTATTTATTTATTTGGGGCTTCAACAGCAATACAGTACATTATAATAGAACTTCGGTACTAAACAGATAGCCAATAACAGATGTCCACAGGAATACAGTTAGCGTATCATACTTAAAACTAACACAGACACAACAAATATTGTTAGTGAGTGAATCTACAAGAATTAGATTGATCGTGTGTGTGTGTGTGTGTGTGTGTGTGTGTGTGTGTAGTTAGCTTACTATTTTTCTGTTATTCGTACCGTAAAACGGAGGTACTTTAAAATGCAGGGGCTACTTTGGAAAACAGTTTTTACGCCATGTCCTTATTTTTCAGACCACCTGAGGCAGTGAAATGCTTACCTTCATAAATGACCTAACTTTTTACTTCATTTGCTCAATCTAGCTATGAATATTTGCGTTTTTATAACCGTTTTAAATCTATCAAAGTGTTTTTTAGTGTTGCCTTGCTACAATCAAATAAAATCTTGCAAGTTTTTATCAAAAAACTTGCGATCGTGGTCCGTCTGTGAAACCCAGAACCTTCACAATTAAGAGTCATTTAATTAACACCTTGTATTTTGTCAGTTACCCTGTATAAGTACAAGATGACCAGATGGCCTAGTGGTTAGAGAACCTGACTACGAAGCTTGAGGTCACGGGTTCGATTTCCGTGTCGGGGCAGATATTCTTGGGTGTTTACTATGTAATTAAGTATGTATCTATCTATATAATTATATTTATCCGTTGCTTAGTACCCATAACACAAGCTTTGCTAAGCTTACTTTGGGACTAGGTCAATTGGTGTGAATTGTCCCGTGATATTTATTTATTTATTATTATTTATTAAGATGAATTGCCACTTGACTGTAGTTTTTCACGCTGTCAACTACCCTACTAACGCCTACACACAGATGATTAATATAATTTGCCAATGATTCATGGTAACGGGACATGTTTGAGTTCACTCACTTAGTAGCCTCTTATGGTGTTGTTTGGGGCTCGACGTAACAAAGAAATTGAAGGGTCCACGGAAACAACATGCCTAATAACCTTTTTTTTAAATTGAGAATTTAATCTCAAAATGTAGAGAGCTCGCAAAGTAATCTGAAAACATATTTTTTTTTTACTTTAAATAAATTGTAACCATAGTAATTGTTCGTGATGACTAACTTTCAAACCGCTATTTGCTTAGGTGACTACCTACAGTGTTTTCATTGTAGAATGGTGCGGGTGACAGCTGTCAATATCACAGACTAGAGAGTGAGTGCCGAAACTTGAGTCGATAAAACTAATAATTTAAAATCTTTAACATAATTAATATGTATGTATGTAAACTCTTTATTGTACGTAAAATAAAATAAATACAAATACACAGAAAGTAGAGCAAAATTAATGTCATTATTAATCTGATTATTACGCATATTTTGATGAGAATATTAGTGAAACTCTAGGTAAGGCTAAACAAAGTTTACAACAATGCTGCTTACCAACTAAAAAGTACCGATATAACTCAAGATCCATTAGGTCCCATCACTAAACGAGCCTCTGGTGTTACGTTACATGCAGATTACGTTTCTTCACTTAATTGTGCTTTGAATTTTATTAATTGATTATAAAAATCTCATAGATTAAATATATGTCGTATAACATAGTTTTTGATGTTCAAATATTTCACGCCAGTCATATTTCAGGCTGCAACTGAAATATATATACCTACTTCCATATATTTAGAACGCAGCAACTTTTTTTGAGTAAAACGAAACGGTGCAACAACGTTCTTTCCGTGGACCCTCCAATTAGCAACATTTATTTAAAAAGGCTAGATTTTTAAAAATATATAGGGTGGTAAAAAAATCCTGTACCTACTATACTGTAACCCATTTTAAGGCTGATTACTAATATGATACAAATGGAAAAACATTGAAATTCGAAAACAAAATTTAAGTTTTGTATGGAAGTTGAGTCACAAAAACACTTTATCTCCAGACAATATAAAAATAATAGTTTCGAATTTCAATGTTTATTCACTTGCATCGTATAATTTATAGTAATCAGTATAATAGTAATCAGTAGTTAGCCCTAATATGGGTTACAGTACGTATAGTACAGAATTTTTTAACACCCTGTATAATTACATAATAGTTAGATTTTCAAAAAATATTGGATATGTAGTTATTTCTTCTTTTGTCAATTAAACAAAAAATCTGGACTTATACGTAGCCAGTTAAAGTTAAGTGTGACGACGCACCTGTCTGTACCGCCCTTGACCGGTTCGCTTAGCACACAGCTCTGGTGGTCACGCAGCTTTAGGCGTTAGCTCATCTTTAACAGACGTGCAAAAAGCACTGTGTCAATGAACTATGAAATTGAGCAAAATGTAACACGTTACTTTACACGGCACAATGGATTCGTTATGCTGGTTAAGTAGTTGATGACTTGACTGTTTAGTGGCTTGATGACGTCAGTAAAATACCGTTTAGTCGGGTTACTTTGGCCAAGAAGGATAATAATAATAATCATCATCATCATCATTCAGCCTATATACGTCCCACTGCTGGGCACAGGCCTCCTCTCAGAACAAGAGGGCTTGGGCCATAGTTCCCACGCGGGCCCAGTGCGGATTGGGAACTTCACACACACCATTGAATTGCTTCGCAGGTTTGTGCAGGTTTCCTCACGATGTTTTCCTTCACCGCAAAGCTCGTGGTAAATTTCAAATGTAACTCCGCACATGAATTTCGAAAAACTCAGAGGTGCGAGCCGGGGTTTGAACCCACGACCCTCTGCTTGAGAGGCGATAGGTCAAACCACTAGGCCACCACGGCTTTTTTATAATAATAATACATATAATGATTTATTACATAATGTTTTCACTTCTCAGGTTTGAAAACTTCGTATTAATGCTAGCTTTATGTCACATAGATCCAGTATGTGGCATAAAATGACTTTTTATGATCTAGTGCAGCGGTCGGCAACGCGCGACCTGCGCCTTTTCCTTTTTTTATTAACCCCCAACGCAAAAAGAGGGGTGTTATAAGTTTACCCGCTATGTGTGTCTGTCTACGGCACCGTAGCTCTTAAACGGGAGAACCGATTAGAAAGCAGTTTTTTTATTTAATAGCAGGGCTTCTAGCGATGGCGCTTAGACATGTTTTATCAAAATTGGTTCAGCCGTTTTGAAGTTACGTCGGGGTTTTCCAACTTTTTATTGGGTTAGGTTTCATTGTTAAATAAATATCTACTGGATTATTCTGGATTATTTATTTATTATAGATGAGGTTAGACGTTCAGCAGGGCTACTACGAAATTTGAAACTCGAAGTTCGTGTCGTTCGGTCCCTTTCACACTTGTACTATTTAATACGAGAGCGAGAGGGACGGTAGGATACGAACTACGATTTTCGAACTTCGGAGTAGGCCCTCAGTATTACTTTTTGTATCCGACCGAAACTAGTATTTCAAGCGGAAACCTTTTCTGTTTGTGTTTCAGTTCCGCCGGAAACAGTTGTCTAGTATTAAAAATCTGAGCTAAGCCTCAGATAGTCTGGCAAAACTATAAGATATTGACTCGCCAAATTAAAAGCACTTTTGATATTGACTCGATACTGCCTCGCCGAATTAACACCACTTTTCATTCATAATTCATAATTAATTTATTTGCAATAGTGATGGTTATAATGGTCTTAAATTTAAAGCAATAAAAAATGTTCGCACATTTAGCTAACTAGAATAGCATGCAAAATATAAAGTTTTATAACCTAAAAATAAAATTAAAATAATATGTCTAAGTGAATAATTATGATAAAAACACATTTCTGTCAACCATTTTTTCAATTCATGTCTAAATTTGAAAATCGGGGTAATGATTTCTTTCAAACGTTGCGGTAAGTGATTAAAAAATATTTTTATGGACATTATCAAGACATAGACAAGACTATTCTTACAAAACAACTTTTTATTCCCACTAATTTGTATTACAATACAATACAAAGACTCTTTATTGTACACCAGAAATAGTAAGCGATACAGAAAACAGATACACAGAGAAAAAAATGGCGGTTAAAAACAGACTGCTCCCATAGATATTAAAATTACCACTACTTACTTACTACAGATTACAACAGTCAGATAAAGTTAAAGTATACCTACAATATATTATAAACAAGCTATCACATTGTAATGTTAGTACAATTTTCACTCTAGTATTATAAAACATGAGGACCCGTTTTGACAGCTGAGCTTAACCAGTATTAAGATTGTTGTTTTTTTTGGAATCTTTTTGTATCTTTTATTTCAATTCCAAATTTTTACTTTTACGGTCATCCCGTAAAACCTAAATTGAAAATACAAACTGAAATATAGATGCACAGAAAAACCAGAAAAATAAGACCAGCACTGGGAATCGAAACCAGGTCCTCGGTATTCCGTACCGCGTGCTATA
The DNA here is from genome assembly GCF_025370935.1 of Choristoneura fumiferana. NCBI lineage: Eukaryota > Metazoa > Arthropoda > Insecta > Lepidoptera > Tortricidae > Choristoneura > Choristoneura fumiferana. Next base: position 2,586,680 of record NC_133498.1, on the reverse strand, counting down.
CCGCTACACCACTGCTGGTCAATTTCCCCTATGCACCACATATCTCAGCTTGTTTGTTTCTTATTTCGCCACTTAAGCAGTGACGGTAGCGACATCTATACCGTAGCCCTCATCGAGAAACTTTCAGCACCCCATCGGAACTAACCGCTCACCCGGACAAGAGATATCGTTATTAAGCAATCAAATTAAGATTGTTTTTTTTTATCTTTTTGTATTTTTTATTTCAATTCCAAATTTTTACTTTTACGGTATGGAATACCGAGGACCTGGGTTCGATTCCCAGTGCTGGTCTTATTTTTCTGGTTTTTCTGTGCATCTATATTTCAGTTTGTATTTTCAATTTATCCAGTATTGCCAACTGTAATATCCTGTATTGATTGTAGTATTGGTGCAATGGTTTACCATGCCAATTTCTAACACATATATCGCCATTTTAACTATGGAACCCTAGCAAAACGAAAACATTAGATTGCAATGCGAACAGAATACTACCGCGTTCATTATTAATATTCATAGCATATTTCACGGTCTGACTCTAATATTTGGACCGCGAAGTTGTACCACTGGCCGTATAAAATATTAAACATAACGCTTTTCTTGAGCCGTGGTGGCCTAGTGGTTTGACCTATCGCTCCTCAAGCAGAGGATCGTGGGTTCAAACCCCGGCTCGCACCTCTGAGTTTTGCGAAATTCATGTGCGAAATCACATTTGAAATTTACCACGAGCTTTACGGTAAAGGTAAACATCGTGAGGAAACCTGCACAAACCCGCTGGTTCGATGGTACGTCTGAAGTATATGTTAATTCCCAATCAGCACTGGGCCTGCGTGGGAACTACGGCCCAGGCCCTCTCATTGCGACAGGAGGCCTGTCCCCAGTAGTGGTATATGTCCTGGCATGGTGGACGCTTCTTTTGTAACTGAGTGGAATAGTTTGAAATGACATTTATTCTAAACTCTATGACTTCGGTTACATGCTTTCTGATGTCCATCTTTCTGGTGAGAATGACGACAGAATAACATTGTAACTCTCTCGGACTGACGGATTGATCGTCGAGACTGATGAAAATTAAACGTTTTCAATAATATTCGTCAAGGCAACCAGAACAACTAGCAACTTCTAGTTCTAGGACAATAAAACCTGAACGGGAATGAATGAAAATATAACCTAACCAACAAAAAGCTGGTAAACCGCTGACATTGTCACTTCAAAGTTCAATATCTCAAAAATGGCTGAACCGATTTTGATAAAACATGTCTAAGGATCATCGGTAGAAAACCTGCTTTCAAATAAAAAAACGCATTCAAATCGGTCCACCCGCTTGAGAGCTACGGTGCCACAGACACACACACATAGCGGTCAAACTTATAACACCCCTCCTTTTGCGTCGGGGCACAGAATAAGTAATAGTTCAAGTAGTCGGGGGTTAAAAATTGTTTCATCCCAGCCTATATGCGTCCCACTGCTTGGGCACAGGCCTCCTCTCAGAACAAGAGGGCTTGGGCCATAGTTCCCACGCGGGCCCACTGCGGATAGGGAACTTCACACGCACCAAAAAAAATTGTTTATTACAAACGTAATCGCAACAAAACAAGTTGCCACCTACACACATCTAGTTCTTTTTCTTGCAAATACAAAAACGATTCCTATTCATTCCTAGACCTCAAATCTCACGAGTAATCACTGAACTAAAAGAGCTAAAGGACTGAACTAGTACAGTTGATCGAATGAACTAAGTCAGGGTTACTCAAAGTGGGGTACGCGAACCCCTAGGGGTTCGCTATTCGACGGTAGGGGGTTCGCGACAAGGTTTACTTGACTCCAAAAACCACCAGGCTGCAAGACTAGCAAGATGATTAAGATTGGTTTTTGGAGTTGTATTTTTTATTTTTAGTTTCTCCAACAGTCAATTTTATTACTTTCTTTGGGGGGGGGTGGGGGTTCGCTATCGTCTAGAAACTTTAACAGGGGTACGTGGAGCCATAAGTTTGAGAAACCCTGAACTAAGTAGATCAGATCGCTCAGTTTAAAGACCGAGCTGGAACTAGCCTGATATAAGTCATGCAATTAGAACAATATGTGTACGAGTATAAGAAATTGGTCTTACATTGCACAACAAAAACAAGTTGGTATTGTTCAATGAAATAGCGGTGTCACGAACAGATTCGACCTTGCACTGTGTGAAACAGTCGTTTTGTGTCGCGTCACTTTAAATAAATAAATAATAAATAAATAAATATCACGGGACAATTCACACCAATTGACCTAGTCCCAAAGTAAGCCGAGCAAAGCTTGTGTTATGGGTACTAAGCAACGGATATATATAATTATATAGATAGATACATACTTAAATACATAGTAAACACCCAAGACCCGAGAACAAACATTCGTATTTTTCATACAAATATCTGCCCCGACACGGGAATCGAACCCGGGACCTCAAGCTTCGTAGTCAGGTTCTCTAACCACTAGGCCATCTGGTCGTCGGTTTAAAAAAAACATTTTTTAAACTTCATGACCTCAAACTTTGAAATTCGGAAGTCGCAAGTCGGACTCGCGTACAGAGGGCTCCCTACAAAGGAAAATAGGAAAATTTGTATTAAACTTGATCTACGCTACGAGTATAAGTGGTCACGGATATCCAGGAGTCCCGGGGAAGGACATAAGAAGGGGCGGACGGGGGGACGCTCGATTTTAATGCACTTTTAAGTTGAATATTTTGCAAACATATCACTGAGTCGAAAAATCGTTTTAGCAACCCCCCTAATGATTTTAAAAGACCTATCCAACGATAGCCCACACTACAAGGTTGGATGAGAAAAAAAATCACCCCCACTTTAAGTCTATTCAATTTTATTTTTTAATTGTACTGTACCATTTTGTCGGCATAGTTTACATACATATTCGTGGAAAATTACAGCTTTCTAGCATTGATAGTCCCTGAGCAAAGCCGCGGACGGACGGACAGACAAACAGACAGACTTGGCGAAACTATAAGGGTTCCGTTTTTGCCATTTTGGCTCCGGAACCCTAAAAAACGAAGTACAGGCAAGAATGAATTTGACTTGCGAGGACTATACAGTTAAAAGAGTTTACGTTTTAGTAGGTAGATACTTAAATGTACATCTTACTTACATCGTACTATTGTTTCCTGTCCAATTTACGTTTCGATTGTTTCCACTCTTTTTGTTTGTAGCTACGGGAGCAGAACTTAGTAATTAATTTTAAATTAGAGACAATTTGGGAGGTTCCTTTTTACGTATAACTGCACTTTACGTTTAGATTTTTTAGGGTTCCGTTTTTATGATGTAAGTAAAGAAAAAGTTCCGATACCTAAGCATTTTTTGTTAATATACTTAAGAAAGTACTGACTGACTGATTCAGTCAAAGTCAAAGACAAAATATCTTTATTCAATTTAGACTATAAAAAGCACTTCATGACTGATTGACCACCCAACTGGCCGACCGACTGGCCAATAATTTAACAAATTTTTAACAAAAATCCCACCAAGTTATATAACTTTTCACCGAAAATGTTTTTCCCAAATGATTAATTTCCCAACTGTTTTATATGGACAATTGAACAAACGATTATTTTTAACCTGTAACTAGGTAGTAATACAGGATTATTATAAAACTAACCAAACTTAACGTATAGGGTTCTACAGAATAGTCCTAATGAAATACGAGTATAACCTGAACAGTTCACATTTTCAGAAAACAAACGCTCAATCACATAAAGCTTTTGGGAAATTACATATATGGGAAAAATATTTTCCGTGAAAAGCTAAGATTCGGTTCTGCCTACCTTTACAAATACCTACGTCTACAAAATTCGATTTTCCTTAAGTACTTCTTTGACTGATAAAATGCCCTTAAGATGTGTTAATCTCTTCAAGTATAATTCTTACAAATCCGGTATTATGAATCAGCCTTTACATTATAGTGGGTGTCAAACGTAGGAAGCTACGCACAACTCCCAAATACAGTTATAAAAACTAGCTGCATTCCAATTTCAATCTTATGAGAACCGCTTAAGGTTCAGCGGAAAATTTCGCAAGTGCATTTTTATTATGTTTTGACAAATTTAAAAATGCAATTGAGTAAATAACAGGCATTCGAGTTTCGACTTTATGTTGTTCTGTTAAGGTTGGTTAGTGTGATGAATGGTTGTATTGTTATGTTGTTCTACCCATTTTTGGTTGTAAAGGTCGTTGCACACAGTGTGGGTGGAAGAGATATTAGTTGTATATTAACTACTTGTACCTGCCTACGTGATACGGGCACACATGTACCTAATACTGTGATAGTCAATGATTACATCTAAATAAAACGTTTACTTTGTAATAGGCCGCTAAAGGCGCTTTTACATGTCACTTTTTAGGGATCCGGAGCCAAAATGGTAAAAACGGAACCCTTATAGTTTCGCCATGTCTATCTGTCTGTCTGTCCGTCCGCGGCTTTGCTCAGGGACTATCAATGCTAGAAAGCTGTAATTTTGCACAGATATATATGTAAACTATGCCGACAAAATAGTACAATAAAAAATTCAAAAAAAAATTTTTTTAGGGTACCTCCCATAGACGAGTGGGGGTGTTTTTTTTTCTCATCCAACCCTATAGTGTGGGGTATCGTTGGATAGGTCTTTTAAAACCCTTAAGATTAAATAGCAGACTAAAGTATAAAATATACCTAAACTTGGAATATTCCGTTCAAAATACGAAATCCTTAGAAAAATATCACTTAATTTTTTTGTAATGGCTACGGAACCTATTTCGGGCGTGTCCGACACGCTCTTGGCCGGTTTTTTATACTTACTACCAGCGCTTTCGGAAAGACCATCATTTTCCAAGAAGAATGCGTCGCAAATGACTTTGCAAAAAGTTTTTTTTTTTCTAAAATTTCATGAAGACTTGTAGTTCAAAGGGTAAACGAAAATTTTAACTTCATAGATTGAACTTTTGAACCTTCATACCAGCCTTCCTATATATGTATGTCCACTGCTGGGCACAGGCCTATCAGAATGAGAAGTTTTTGGGCGTAGTTCCCACGCGGGCCTTGCGTGGACTGGGAACTTCACACTCTTGTACTTTAGAATCAAGTTCTAAAGGTGCCACGCTACTGTATATTTACGACCGTAATGTTTGTGTGTTTGTGCTTTCGCAACACTATGACCTGAATGGCCGGTAAAGGACATGGGTGTGCCAATTCTAAACCGTTATGGACACGGTGTAGATATGGCGAAAGACATGATTTTGGAGAGATTTAAAAGTAACCTAACCAACATAGAAGAATTGAAAAATCCCCGACATTCTCATTTCAAAGTTCAATTTCTCAAAAACGGCTGAACCAATGTTGATGAAACATAGCTAAGAACCACCGCAAGGATAGCTTTCACGTAAAAACTCATCGGAATCGGTCGGCGAAAGTGTGTGTGTTTGTATGTTTGTCCGCTTTCTGTGTTCCGTCTCTGTGACGTGATTTTTAGCATAGATATAGTTATAGTGGACGAAGCGAAACAAGTATGTAAGGATCGTAGCAAGTGGAAAGAAGTGGTCTCTGCCTACCCCTACGGGAAAGAGGCGTGATTATATGTATGTATGTATATAGTTAATGGGCCCGAGATTGACAGGCTACTTTTTATAGCGGAAAAATGCACAGTTCCCGAGGGAACAGCGCGCGATAACCGAATTCCACGCGGGCAAAGCCGCGGGCAAAAGCTAGTACTTATCTTCATGTTTTATTTTCTTTTATCAACGAAAATGGTGAAAATGAAATGATGTGTCCATATCCAATACTTTCTATACTTAAGGGGCTCCTAGACGGGCCATATTTTCACTGCAATTTGTGGCCGGCAACTATTGGTGTCCCGCTCTTACTCACTGTTAGACAGGGACACCAATAGTTGCCGGCCACATAATGCAGTGAAAATATGGCCCGTCTAGGAGCCCCTTAACGTAATTTAACTGACGGAGTAAATACATAGTTTTTTTTCCTAGAAACTACCCAATCCTGGGCAGCCAAAGTCTCGGGCAGAAACTAGCTTGTATAATCTTTCATCCATCAATAAATACATCGAATAGCGAACCTAACTTCGTACAAAATAGCACGCGCCGCATACATTCTTCTAAAATATATGCCCGCGTATATTACACAGTGTTATAAATCTTCATTCAACATTGTTCTTTATTTTACGAGAGCTGTTATGCTTGTGCTGTTTTGTTTAAGACTTTTTTGTGGTTACAAACTATTTAGCTGCCTCAGGCGTGGAGTGAAGTGAAGGGTTCGGTACATATAAAATGGTATGTTTTGAATTTTTAACATTTTCACTCATAATTCCACTTATTGATAATATGCTAGTTATAACCAGCCTTTACGTGCAGCTTCGGTTCCGTAAATTTAAAATAAATAAATAAATGTCATTTGACAACATGGGACAATGGACACCAATTGACAAGATTTCATTTTTTTAACCCCTGTAAATTACTACAGGAATCGATAGAGTTTGGCCTCCTGAACATGGGAAAATATTTATTATAATTGATTTCTCCATATTTCAAAAAAATACAAAAAATTTAATAAGTATCTGAATTTGCCAACACTACCACAGAATAGATATGTTTCCTTTGCCTTTTTCACCAGAAAAAGGAGCTGTCGTAATTTTGACAACGTCTACGTCAGATTTACGTGATCTTTTTTTTTAAAAGAGACTAGACAAAAGTAATGAATCTATAGTCTTAGAAATATGAAATCTTGTCAATTGAATGTCCATTGCACGTTCCAAATAGTAAGCAAAGCTTATACCATAGGTATCTATTAGGCAACGGATGAACATACACAGTTTATAGATTAATGCGCATTTAAAACCATAAAGGGACACATTCCCACACATAAAGGCCGGTTTCAAAACGTATCCTACGTATTTTTGTCTACTTGTTTATACCGTGGCAATAAAAACTTTTATTAATTTATTATTTATTTAAAAACATTATCTTGCATGCGAGACTTGAGCACGCACATTCGTATATTTCAAATTCAAATGTGTTTATTCACATAAATGTGGGAACCCGGTTCGTGAATGAAACGTAGCAGTTTTAGCCTTTATTGGCAAGCGAATTTGAAAAGTTGATGCAAATCGTAAAAATAACGTCGGAAAAAAAACACACACATCCGTTTACACCCGTCGCACGTCGTCAACTCATAGGTACTTATACTCTTTGCTTCAACTGTAATTTGTTCTTCACTCAAATTCAGCAGGGCTACTACAAAACTCCGAAACTCGAAGTAGTCTGACACATAGTATGTAATACGAGAGCGAGAGGGACTGCAGGACACGAACTTCGAGTTACGAGTTTCGTAGTAGCCCTGCAGTATTCATTCTTCGTTCAAATTTAAACGTACATCATCTCATTCCGTTTCATAACACGCATACTACACTTCACAAACCACATAAAATATGGTACAATGGGTGATAAATTAACATTTCCAGTACAAAATCTTATTTCGCTACATAACAGCATGCAAAGTAATCTTAAAACTAGACTTATTAGATTAAACACAGGCATCATAGTAAGCATAACACGTAAAATAGCATAGTTATGCATTTGTTTTGAAGAGGGAATTTGTTGAACAAAACATTTTTTCTTTGAGATTGGTTTTTGGAATCTTTTTGTATTTTTTATTTCAATTCCAAATTTTTACTTTTACGGTCATCCCGTAAAACCGAAATTGAAAATACAAACTGAATGATAGATGGTCAACTGATGGACCATCAGTGGTGTAGCGGTATAGCACGCGGTACGGATTACCGAGGACCTGGGTTCGATTCCCAGTGATGGTCTTATTTTTCTGTTTTTTCTGTGCATCTATATTTCAGTTTGTATTTTCAATTTTTTCTTTGAGCCATCTATAAAGTTTACTTTTAAATAAATTCGCACAAATTCTCATAAATTATTATTTAAAATTTAAGGAACCCTAGAACGCTCATTACAAAAGAATTTCACTGGAACGAGTGACCACACGTTAATGAGGTACAGGGCAGGACGCGTACGCCGTTCCGCGAATTATGGACACCCTGTAGCAAGAACGGGATTGCTTTTAGTTTAATATAACTTTTTTTGAATTTGTAATTCGGAGAGGGAACGCTGCCAGCTTCTTCGAAACCTTGCCTAAGGGGACTCCTTTAAATAATTTGTTAATGTTCATAATAGGATGACCACTGTTTGACATAGACCGGCCTCTCTAGTTACTTCGGTTGGAAGCGGCTGCAACCACCGTGACCAGACTACGCGTCTTAACCAGTACCACTACCATGAGTTTACAGTGACCGTACTCGATAGCGACGGCGTAAATTATTTGTATGCAGTACCCTTAGTGTATTTTTTCGGTCAGAAAATACGTCTCGATCGCGTTTGCGTTAAAATCTTAATTTGTATGGAAACACGAACAGCGCCTCTAGCGGCACGTTTGCGCAACAACTTTTGCGAGTGTCAAATTAATGTAAACTATTTCGTCCGCAACCCGATCGACTCGACTAATCAAAACGAATGGGGATGCCAGATGTTTCAGGTTTGGCGGGATTCTCCCGAATTTCAGTATGTCCTCCCGACTCCCAACAAAGTTAAAATAGTACATTGTGTCTTAAGGGCGGTAAAGAAGAAATTACGAACGAGAGTCTATTAGAAGCCCGAAGTCGAAGACTGAGGGCTTTAATGAGTCGATGTTCGTAAGTCTAGTACCGCCTGTGCGACATACAATGTTTTTCATCACATTTGCGAGTAAAATTGTATATTTGTAAAAGTAAAACTAATATTTTTTACAAAAATTGCCGATACCGCTAACTGCGCTCTTGGCAATAATTACGCCGTCGCTATCGAGTACGGTCACTGTAAACACATGGTAGTGGTACAGATCACCCGTCCATCTCGTTAGCGGACGTGCTACGATGGAGTTACCGATCCGCGGTCACCTCTCCATTCAAGAACTTTTTCGCCCCAACGGCCATCCGTTGCCCACGCGTTGTTAATTTAATTTTATGTTTAACTAGCTTTTGCCTGCGGCTTCGCCGGCGTGGAATTCGGTTATCGCGCGCTGTTCCCTCGGGAACTGTGCTTTTTCCGGGATAAAAAGTAGCCTATGTCACTCTCTGGCCCATAAACTATCACTATCGATCCGTCGCTCCATTTCGAAGTGAAAGAAGGACAAACATACAAACATACATTATAGTATAGTATGGATTAAAGTTTTTACTAGCCGTTACCCGCGACTACGTCCGCGGTTCGTTTATCTCTATCCCGCAGGAACTTTACATTTTTCCGGGATAAAAACTACCCTATGTCTTTCTTCGGGACTCAAACTATCTCTGTATACCAAATTTCATCTTTATCGGTTGGTTTAGACGTGATGAAGTAACAAACAAACAAACAGACTTACAAACTTTCGCATTTATAATATTAGTAGATTTAATTTAAGTGTAGGTACTTAGTTTATATAAAGGCACATAACATCTGTACCTACTTGTTGATACCACGGGTTACTTATAGGTGTTTATTTTTAATGGGCAAGAAATGTTTTTCTTTCCTTCCGACCTTATTTGTTACCACGAACCAGACAAGTTTGGTTATTATCTTTAGCAAATGAAAAAAAAACAGTAGAAACATAATAATGCTCGCTCAAGGCGGGAAAAAGCAAAATTGAAATAAGATTAAAAATAGAACGCGCTCCTGCCATGGTAACTTTTTAATTCCTTATCCTGCTTTTTAATATTTAGGTACAGTCAAGGGCAAAGATATCGACACGGCCAAAGTTGCAAAAATATGTATACACGGCCTTAATGTTAAGTGCATAAAGTCGTGTATACATATTTTTGTAACTTTGGCCGTGACGATACCTTTGCCCTTGACTGTACTACAGCCAGACAGTGCCTTTTTCTTCTTTTTATGACTTTTTGAACGTATGTGCATTAGCTTTAGGTTTTTGCATAGATATTAAAAGTACTGTATATATTCATCAAACATATTTCCATTGATATATATCTTACTACCAAACAAAACGGAAGAAACTTATACTAGAATACTGAGTTTGATATTGCAAAAAAATCGTAACTGGCAACCGAAAACTTTTCGTATAGACTATGAAACTGCAATGATGAACACAATAAATGTATTTCTTTTCTTTCTTTCTTTCAATCTAAAAAGTTTTCCGCACAATAAATGCAAAGGTTGCTTCTTTCATTATTGCCAAGCAGTTACACGAAAAGCAAACTTATTAAACATAGAGAGTCTCACAGAGATAAAATTTACGTATTTAACAACAGTGTTAGCTCTTTTGCCAAGTCACTACATTCCGGAAGGATGGTATAAGCCGTCTTGCAGGAAAAAATAATCTAGATTTAGTAGTTAATCCAGGCTTAAGCTTGACAGTTCCATACAATTTGACACTACTAAACTGAGCTTAACGCTTACTCGAGATTTATGTGTTTACTGCAAGTGGGTCTAAGTATAAAAAGTTGTTAATTTTGAATTAGAATTAGAATTTATTTATTTGTCAAAACATAGGTTTATACAGGTTTTAGGTTTACATTAATTTGTTTCACTATGCTTACAAATAGCGTGCATTAAGTATAGCATGCAGCATGCTCACTTATCACAATAAATACAATGTCAAAGTTACAAAAACAAAGAATTACAAAACTGTTCTGTTTTAATATTTAATTTTTCATAAGCCGCATGTTAATGTTATGTTGAAGTAGCATGTTTTCATTAAAAGTTCTTATTTTTTGACACAAAAAACTGTTTTTGTATTCGTTAGCAAAACATTTATAATTTGAATAAATATGGAGAATTACTCATTAAAAATTGTACAAATTTGCACTGGCAATACATTTGTACAAATAGGGACTCGTTTAATTTTTCGAATTTGCAACTTGACGACAAATGTTACGTAATTTTTATTATTATTATTATAAATTAAAACTAAAGGTAACTAACTAAACATACAAACTAAAATTATAAATATGGAAATTGTACCAATGTGTCCGACGGCAAAAATATTTTAAACATGAAACTGTCGTGCGAGCAGAGCGGTGGCGCGTAGTGTGCGTGTTGCGGCAGCCGCCGAGTCGCGTGCTCCTGAGAGGAAGGGCTACGAAATAGCCCGAAACATGTGGAGCTAAACTCGGTTTAAGACGTGAGTTATCCGTTATAATATCATTTAATACGGCAAAAATATTTTATAAGCGTCAAGGGGCGGAACAACACGAACTTCGATTTTCGAATTTCGCAGTTACGAAACCCGAAACTCAAAGTTCGTGTCGTGAGGTCCCTCTGACACTTATACTATTTAATACGAGAGCGAGAGGGACGGTACGATATGAACTTCGAGTTTCGGAGTAGGCCTTCTGCTGGTTCGAGGCGTTCGAATCTCATCCGGAGCACCGAAATCTAACTCGTTTAGAAACAACCCGTGGAACAAACGTACTGCTAATAAAAACAAATCTTTCGCCGTTTACTTAACCGCTTAACCTTTACTTTAATCTTTTTTAAACTGCCCCTTTGTCGGCAGAACAAACAACACTTAATTGCGTCTTAATCTGCTTAATTAACAAATTCTACCCTCATTTGATACGAGAATAGGCTCGAAAACAGGTTGGCCAACATAACGACGGGACCTAGGCACTTTATTCGGGAACTTTAGCGATACAGAAACTGTATGAAAGCCATCATCATCATCATCATCAGCAGCTGGAAGACGTCCATTGCTGAACAGAAGCCCGCAATCCTCACGACGTCGTCAGACCTAGTGGGAGGCCTGCCAACGCTTCGCCTTCCGGTTTGCGATCATGGTCACGGTCACGGAGTAATTTAGTCACTAGGTCAATAATAATTAGAGATACAACGGATATTCGGCCAGTATTCGGTATCCGGCCTATCGGGCCACTATTTTACTATTCGGCCGACGTACTATCCGGCAGGACTCCGGATAGTAAAAAAACTTATAGTTATGATTAAAACTGGTATTTACTCGTATTTATGTATTTATCAATTATTAACTGAAGTAAGAAGCGCGCTTTCTTTCGTTGATAGCCTACAGGTCTATGACCAAGTTGCTACCAGCACGGAGTGCCACGCGCATTCTCGAATTAGCTTAATTTTATTGTACCTAAAACTTGGCCGAATATCCGGCCAGCGGTCCCGCCGGATATCCGGCATCCGGTATCCGGCTAAACAACTATCCGTTGCATCTCTAACAATGAGATATGCAAAGGATATCCGGCCAGTATTCGGTATCCAGCCTATCCGACCACAATTTTACTATTCGGCCGAATGCCGGATACCGAGATGATTCGACCTGGCCTTCTCTTCGCTTCTATATGTCTTAGCCAGCGTTAAATACAGGCCGTGAAGATGGTCGACTTAAGTGGATAATTTTGTGGTTTCAACGAACGCCAGCGGCCAGAAGTTCTACCATTAACTTTAATGCTATGTTATTCATAAAAATACGTGTACTTTTAACGTATACTTAATAGTTTTCTCAAACTTCGGTTTTATCTGTAACAATGCTTAGCAACCTTTTTTTGGAATTTATCCTGAAAATATAATTAAATATAAATGTTCTTAAATAACAAATGTTCTTAAAGGATCACTTGCGTCGTATGTCCGTCTGTCACTGTCTTGCTCGGAAACCACTGAACTGATTGATTAATTAAAAATTGGTATACACATGTTACATAAGTCGGTCACCCAAAGAAGGACTGTAACATAAATAAATGAAATTTAGAAATAGGAGTCACTTGGATTCGTTCCTGATTCGTTATATTCCTAATTGGTCATATTCCTGATTCGACACTTTCCTAACTCGTCATATTCCTGATTCATCATATTCTTAACTCGTCATTGTACAGTCAAATGAAATTACGAACAGTCGTTTAGGTTAAGGTTATTTTTTTATGACCACCCAGAACCGATTCGAGGCACTTACTAACTACATTACAATTATTACATTATTACCTAACCTTACCGATTAAGATTTTGTCGAATAAAAACTTTGATCTGTTTCTGGCACTGTATTATGGTTCATATTATTTTTTCACAGATGATTTAAATATTATAATTAATTTTGTGCAGGCTAAGGAATATGAATATGACGAATCAGGATATGGCGAGTTAGGAATATGACCAGTTAGGAAAGTGTCGAATTAGGAATATGACGAATCAGGAAGAAATCGTCATTTGGAGGTTAAAAATAGAATATTTAAGAAAAAATGTCAAGCTAAATTGTATTTTCTAATTTCATAGTAGCCCCTCCGAACCCCCTTCCCTTAAGTTTGAAATTACAACAAATATAAACTGACTAACATACAAACTCAACTTTGTAAATTAAATTCTCATACGGAAACATATCCAATATCTTAATCTATTTATGTCAAATAGGAGAAGATCGTGAGAATCGATTTCTATCGATCCAAACAATCGCTTGAGAAATGGAATGGATGACAGCACAATTGATTATTAAATGGCTTAATTAAATGCTTGAAGGAACAATGGTGTAAGATTGCATGATGATTAGAACTTGTAAAACGTTTGTCTGTTAAGGTAAACGTACAAGTGTTTGTCACTGTCCCAATAGTTGGCATCTTTTATCTTATGTCATTAGCAGTAGAGATGACAGCAAAGTGTCATCTATTGGGCATTAGCGTGTCGAACTCGGACGTTTACCTTACAGAAGTTTAAATGTGAAAGAAAGAAATCTAAACAACTTAGTTTTAATAAAAAATGACAGCAGGAATTGCACAAAAAATACCCGCCGCAAACTTAATATCTTCCTAGCGTTTGTAATTTTAGAACTTTATCGAATCTATCCACTTACCATGATTTAATTTGCCATAAAATAATTATATGTAGAGCCGTGTTGTTGTACTTTTTTTTACACTTCAACTTGCATATTTTCGCTGATATATCGGTGACTTTAGTTCTTCGACGAATTTCCGTATACCGGATTTTATCGTCCAAAGAAACTCCAAGCATAGCTCTCTCCATACTTTACGTTGCGTGACTATGAGCTTCTCCAAGAGGTCACGTCTCAGAGCAATAGCTCATAATATTAGTAGAATAAATTAGAATAACGAAGAATATCCAGCAGTTTCGCGAGACAAAAAGGTCCCACGGATAGCATAAACCATTTTAATAGCACATTTTTCCACAAATAATTTGCGCACAAAGCTATAAAAAAGATTATAGTGATGTACTGCACAAAATATCGATAAAGCTGTCATAAATCAAATCAAATATCATAGGACAAGCATAAATTATGGGTACTAGGCAACGGATAAACATACTTAAATAGATAAATACATATTAAACATCCAAGACCCGAGAACAAACATTCGTATTATTCACACAAATGTCTGCCCTGGCTGGGGATCAAACCGGGACCTCAAGCTTCGTAGTCAGGTTCTCTAACCACTTGGCCTATCCAGTCCAAATCCTACCAATAATATAATGTTCTTTAGGACTGCGAATGGAGCGTAGTTCGCGCGCATGTTTTTATTTTTTTCAGTAAATTTTTTAGTGCTTCCCTAAGGGTAAGGGTTTTGCAGGTGGTAGGACCTTGTGCAAGGTCCGCCCGGATTGCTACCACCATCTTGCTCGCTAATCCTGCCGTGAAGCAGCTGTGCTTGCACTGTTGTGTATCGGTGTGGAGAGCAAGACAGCCGGTGAAATTACTGGCACTTGAGGTATCCCATCTTAGGCCTCTAGGTTGGCAACGCATCTGCAATCCCCCTGGTGTTGGAGGTGTCTATGGGCGGTGGTGATCTCTTACCATCAGGAGACCCACTTGCTCGTTTGCCATCCAGTCGAATTAAAAAAAAAGGGTAAAGGAAATTGGTCTATGCTTTATATATTTTAAAAGTTTTGTGTCGGTTTCACTGTTTGTTGTTTTTATAAGTTAAATATATAAAATCGTAATGGTCCCAAAGGAAGACCAGCGACATCCGTCAGAGCGGCGTTATGCTGATTTGGGACCATTTCGTAACCATGATACGAATTTTAATTTTTTTGCTTTCCCTATCTCTTCGTAATGTCGTGTATATTTAATTTTTGAAGCATAAATATGTAATGTTACTTTGCTTAAATTTAAACTTCCCTTTTAGAATCAATTAGTTATTCTTGACTTCCTCTCTTGTGTAGAATATATTTGTACAAATATGGCAACATCAACACACTTTGATTTCACGTACCTACGTGTTACCTAAAAGTGCCATCTTGATTGGTTAATTTTAAATATAAGTATGTTAGGTCAATGAGGGCTATCGCGTATGAATTCGCCACTAGAGGCGCTAGTGAAGCGTGAGGTCTCTGAAATGTCAAATCTCATAGTTTTTGGGTGAGCTACGCGGGTTTATTTACAATTAGAATAATTTTGTGAATATTTTGCAATATCTGAAATTAATTATGGTAAATATGCGTTCCGGGGCAATGAATGTCTGTGTTTTGAGACAGTTTTGTCTTTCGGAAACCTTTGTCCTCCCTTTCCGAACAAAACGGGGACTATGCAACGGCGTGGATGTTTTTATGGTACGGTTTAAAGATGTATTAAATATGATTTTAATCTAAACTTTGTTTTCACGCCCGTAATAACAGACTTTGAAAGCCATACTTAAAAACCTCACGCAACAGTGCGCCATCTAGTGAGACAAAAAACGATAGCCCTCATTGAAAATTGTACCATTTGTGCCCAAATAAACATAAAGGCTTGCACGCAAGCAATAAAAGTCAAACAAAGCATGTAAATACAGTAAAATTTTAATGTTGCGGCTTTTCCGCAATTAAAGTTGACAAGCAATAGTCATAAACAATACGTTTAACTTGAAGAGGTTGCGTCTGCATTCCAACAGTTTAAATATCGGTGTTTGTCAACTTCAATAAAAATAAATGTCATCACACTTGCTCACAAACAATATTATAAATCATAAAGTACTGGTTAATTTGGGTTAGCTAAGAGCTAATGCCTTTATTTTTTACTTTGTTGGTACTACGTATTTCCTTATGTAATTCAAACTCAAGTTCAAGCAAAAATGTTACTTACTACCTCAACCTCAACTGTATAGAAATATGATTTTTTGCATTAAACAGTTGTGTCCACAGCTCGCACAATTATTGAATAGAATAATAGAATTGCAGACATTTATTGACATTCACAAAGACCCACACAAAACCAAACTAAAAAAACACAAAAACAAAATGTTACTTAAAACAAATCAAAATATAAAATATGTTTTCCTTGCAAAATGAGTGCCGCTCGGCTCAAATTATCAGTCATATTCTAACGTTTGTCAGAATGTATTGTTTTTCATAACATAACATTTTTTTCTCTGGATCCATTAATTGTCAGAATTGTTATAAAAATACCTAATCTAATCTAGAGTTTTCTATAGGATGACTATTAAAAAGAAATAAAAAAAAACAAACATCTAAGTCCACTGCTGGGCACAGGCCTCCTCTCAGAACAAAGGGCTGGGCCATAGTTCCCACGTGCCCAGTGCGGATTGGAACTTCAACCATTGAATTCGCTTCTAACGTTTGTGCAGTTTATCACGATGTTTTCCTTCACCGCAAAGCTCGTTGGTAAATTTCCATTAATTCCGCACAGAATTCGAAAAACTCAATGCGAGCCGGGGTTCTAATCCACGACCCTCTGCTTGAGAGGCGATAGGTCAGACCACTAGGCCACCACGGCTTTTTTAAAAAAATATGACAAACAATAATTCTGACAAACATTATTATGACTTGTGAAAATTATTCCAACTTTGGCGCGCCCAAATTAGTCACTGCATATTTTTAATGGCATTTTATTTACATCGACAAATCGTAGTCGCTTTTCCCATCCCTTCTCGCTTTGTGTCAAAACAAAGGCGAGATTGCATCTGACAGATTAAAGTTTTTAAAACCGTAATTTAGTGCAATCATAGCATTATCCCACGGCTATGTGAAATTAACTCCAGTTTCCAGCTCTGTGGAATTAGATTTGTTTGTTTATCTGTCTGAGAAAACGGGTAGTCACTATTGTCTCATAATGAGGGCTATCGTTTTTTGTCTCACTAGATGGCGCACTGTTGCGTGAGGTTTTTAAGTATGGCTTTCAAAGTCTGTTATTACGGGCGTGAAAACAAAGTTTAGATTAAAATCATATTTAATACACCAAAACCGTAGCATAAAAATATCGAGCATGCCACAGTGTTGCAAAGTCCCAAAGACAAAGGTTTCCGAAAGACAAAATTGTCTCAAAACACAGACATTATTGCCCCGGAACGCCTATTTGCCATAATTAATTTCAGATATTGCAAAATATTCACAAAATTATTCTAATTATAAATAAACCCGCGTAGCTCACCCAAAAACTATGAGATTTGACATTTCGGAGACCTCACGCTACACTAGCGCCTCTAGCGGCGAATTCATTCGCGATAGCCCTCATTGTGAATATACTCGTATGTCCATATTGTCAGGATTTGTCCTGACATGTCAGTATTTTGACCCTTTGCCATTGCGGCCTGATTTGGCTATGGTTTTTAAAAAAAACCTCATCCATACTAATATTATAAATGTGAAAGTGTGTTTGTATGTTTGTCCGTTTTTCACGTCGATACGAAGCGACGGATTGACGTGATTTTTGGCATAGAGATAGTTTATGGGCTATAGAGTGACATAGGCTACTTTTTATCCCGGAAAATGTACAGTTCCCGAGGGAACAGCGCGCGATAACAGATTCCACGCAGACGAAGCCGCGGGCAAAAGCTAGTTAAATAATAAAATAACAGTGATATCTTTTCATTATACATTTATTACGAAGTTAACACGGTTTTATTTTTGTAAGTGACACCAATTAATATTTCTATCAAAACAATGGAAAATAGGATAAATTACAGCAAAAACAATTTTTATTTTTGCTCAAATTTAAACTCAAGCGTCTCTGTTAAGGGCGATGTCAGGATTTTTATCCGAATATTTAATTTCTACACAGGGTTTCCCTATCATAGACTTATTTACTAACAATGTGGATATATTTAGTTTTTACCACGAGCTTTACGGTGAAGAAAAAATCGTGAGGAAACCTTCACAAACCTGCGAAGCAATTGAATAGTGTGTGTGAAGTTCCCAATCCGCACTGGGCCCGCGTGGGAAATGCGGCCCAAGCCCAGCAGTGGGACGTATATAGGCTGGGATGATGATGATAATAGAGAAGTCTCAAAGCTCTTGCCACAAATCGCCCCGCTTTCGGTTGGGCCTTACTTTTATCTTTCTACGCCGCAGATTTCTTGTTTCTGTGATTTAAGGGTAATCTACGGAGCGGGAAATCGATTGATGCGGTTACATAGTTTACTTTGATCTTGTAGAAAGCGTTCCAACTAGGGTTGCCATTGCCAATTTACGGGAAACGTTTGGTTTTTAGGGTTCCGGAGCCAAAATGGCAAAAACGGAACCCTTATAGTTTCGCCATGTCTGTCTGTCTGTCTGTCTGTCCGTCCGCGGCTTTGCTCAGGGACTATCAATGCTAGAAAGCTGTAATAAATAAACTATGCCGACAAAATGGTACAATTCAAAATTAAAAAAAAATATATGGTACCTCCTATAAACGTAGTGGGGGTGATTTTTTTTTCTCATCCAACCCTATAGTGTGGGGTATCGTTGGATAGGTCTTTTAAAACCATTAAAGGGGGTTGCTAAAACGATTTTTCGATTCAGTGATCTGTTTGCGAAATATTCAACTTTAAAGTGCGAATTTTCATTAAAATCGAGCGTCCCCCCCCCTCTAAAATCTAAACTAGTGGGTGGAAAAATTTGAAAAAAATCAGAATGGTAGTAAGTATATCAAACTTTCAAGGAAAACTATAACGGCTAAGTTTGCTTGAGAATTATTAGTAGTTTATGAGTAAATAGCAGCCTAAGGTATTAAATATACCTAAACTTGGAAGATTCCGTATAAAATACGAAGTCCTTAGAAAAATATTACTTAATTTTTTCGTAATGGCTACGGAACCCTATTTTGGGCGTGTCCGACACGCTCTTGGCCGGTTTTTTAAAGAGGGTACGATAGTCTATTTCGCGCGGGTATTATAAGCGGTCACAGCGGAAGACCAGCGTTGGCCTCTACGGCCAACACTATGCTGAGCTGAGACTGCTTCGCGATTTCGCAAATTCAAATTCAAATTCAAATGATTTATTCAGTAAATAGACCGCAATGGGCACTTTAACACGTCATTTTTTAAACTACCAGCGCTTTCGGAAAGACCATCATTGCCAAGAAGAATGCGCCGCAAGAAACTTGGCAGAAAGTATTTTTTTCATAATAAACATATTATACAATTAAAGAAAAAAAAATACAAAAAAATAATAATAATAAAAATACCTACTACTTATTTTTTTTTTGTTTCCTGTTTGTGTAATTTGCGAAGTGCGAAATAAATATTTTCTATCTTTCTATTTCTATTTCTTTGGACCTGCTGGAAGGTTTAAGTACAACATAAAATATGAGGTAGGTTAAAGGCTGACTAGGAATATAAAAAGCCTGACGCGAGGGCAGCACTTTGACGTTTTATATTGCAACATTCTTTACGCTTACTACATATAGGTACGATACTACCAGTCATATTGACAACGGTGTCAGTGGATAATATTTCTAATCCCTCAGGCTTTTTCTATGTCATTTTTTTCGTATACAAAAACTGACATTTGATTGCGATCGCGAGCTTCAGAAAACGTCAGGCAATTTCAAATGTACATATATTTTTATTTTCTCTTATCTTTAACTATCGCCAGAATGTTTTTTTAATGCATTTGTTAGCTTCACCTTGTCAACGTAACTATTTAAAGAAAGAAAGAAGGAAAATACATTTATTCGCAACACAAGACACAACAATAGTATTAAGTACAAAATAGACAACACATAGGAATAGTACATTACTGTAGAGGCCGGCAACACTAGATTCCGGCCGAGGCTTGTATA
Organism: Choristoneura fumiferana; assembly: GCF_025370935.1. Lineage (NCBI taxonomy): Eukaryota > Metazoa > Arthropoda > Insecta > Lepidoptera > Tortricidae > Choristoneura > Choristoneura fumiferana. The sequence goes on along the minus strand of NC_133498.1, from coordinate 2,566,676 downwards.
GTGCTTTTCTCAAACATTACATGAAATAAAATAAAATAAAAAAAAAAACAAGAAATGAAGCTGGCGGGTAGCTGGCGGGACGCTAGTCTGGTCGCGGTGTTGTGTGGCTGCTGGTGGGCCGCGTGCGTGTCGCAGAGCGCGCGTTGAAACAAAAGACGGTCGCATTGCCGGCCAGCGGCCTGCAAGGTTGTATGAAATCTCTTTGCAGGCCGCTGGAGTGACCGCGCGCGCGCAGCTGAACCGCAGCGCCTGCAGCGCGATACTTCTCAGCCTATTATTTGTAACACAACGTCAATATTTCATGTCACGTTTGAGAAAAGTATATATGTCATTGCGGTTGTGGATCGGTGCAGCATAGTCCTCACCGCTCATGCTGAGCCTGAACCTTTTGCCACATAGCTGAGCATGTACCTTCGCACTTATATGTGTTTTTTATGGGCAATAAATGTTTTTTTCTTTCTTTCAATACGGCCTCAACGCTGGCAACCCTGGCGGCGCAATTTTCCGCAAATGGCTCCGTCCGGTTGTTTGTATGTCAGTGGCCCGTCGCGCGCGCAGACTCGCCGCAGACTGCGCATAACTACGGCATGTTCTAGTCCTTGCCTTTAAGGTTTCACACATTACACCGTATCGTGCCATGACCGTAACAGCAACGTGTCAGGCAAAAATATATTCTTAGTATGATTGGTTTTTTTAGAGTCTTTGTATTTTTTATTTCAACTACAAATTTTGTTACTTTTACGGGTATCCCGTGAAACCATATCGTAAATACAAACTGAGACATGGATGCACAGAAAAACCAGAAAAAGAGACCAGCGCTCTCTCACATATCATCACATCTCATCTCATCTCTTGTCTGGGTGAGCGGTTGGTTCCGAAAGAGTGTGACGTCTCTCGATGAGAGCGGAACATAGATGTCGCGAGTGCTGCTGCATAAGTAGCGTAGTAGAAATAAGCAACCTGAGATATGTATGCATAGGAAAAATTCGTGTCTAGATTCCTGTCCAGCGGTGGTGTAGGGGTGATAGCACGCAGCACGGATTGCTGAGGACCTGGGTTCGATTCCCAGCGCTGGTCTCTTTTTCTGGTTTTTCTGTGCATCCATGTCTCAGTTTGTATTTTCGATATATTCTTAATATCGAAAAGTATGAGACTATGGCCACCAGCACGTTTCGTTAGCAACCGTCGTGGTCGCGTGTCATGTATGCATTTGACATTCCGATTGACATTACGTACCTATGACACGTTCCTATAAGGCTGCGGCTCCACTGAGGCGGAGACGAGCGGAGCGGAGAAGAGACGTGTAGGATCGGCCAATCATATTAGTTGAAATCCACTGTTTCACTTTCGCAGGGAGACACAAAATTGTGTATAATGTATTTAGCTACTATTTTGTGTTTTTCTGTAAGTTTTTTTTTTATTTGTGTAAATTTTGCTGTATACAGGGTGTCCCAGAACTACAACGTCACAGTGACACCAGAGGTAGGTCAGCTCAAGTGGAACCTAACCAGCTTAACATGAACTCAGTAAAAGTTGCACGGTTTTCGAGTTATTTAGCAAAAAAAGATTTTTGAGCATTTTCCCCTTTGAATGTTAAATTAGTACAGTCGTTCATAAACTTGTGAGCAAAAATTTGATCAAAATTATCTGAACACGACTCTATTGTTAACGGCGTAAAAGCGTGTTCAGATATTTTTGATCAAAATTTCGCTCACAAGTTTATGAACTTGACTGTACCAGCATCGACTTGGAAAGCTCTTAATAACAGTGTCTTCTGTGTTAGTGAATAAATGTCTTCTTTTTTAGGGTTCCGGAGCCAAAATGGCAAAAACGGAACCCTTATAGTTTCGTCAAGTCCGTCTGTCTGTCTGTCTGTCTGTCTGTCTTTCTGTCTGTCTGTCTGAAAATTGGTTTCAACATGATCGGTCATACCGTTTTTGAGTTAATGCCGAAAAACTGCGCTGCTCAACAAAACAAAAGGACGTAAGTGCCGTGAAGACACGCTCTTTTTCTGGTAATAGATTTTAAGACTGTAGTAAGTGTTTTAATTGTGTTATAACGCACATAATATTACTTGATTTTTTATCTAATGGCTACGGAACCCTATCTTGGGCGTGTCCGACATGCTCTTGGCCGGTTTTTTCTGTCTTCTCTTTGTATTTCAAAGACGAGATGTAATGATTGGTCGATCCCAACACGTCTCCTCTCCGCTCCGCTCGTCTCCGCCTCAGCGGAGCCGCAGCCTTACGGTCATGCCACGATACGGTGTAATGCGAAGAGACCTTAACTTCGAAGTTCGAAATAGGAACTAGGACATATCGTGCCATCCCGTTCACGCTAATTTTAATCGTATAAAAGTATACGTGACAGACTAACAGAAGGAAAACCATTCATACCATCCTGTATACCTTATATATAGCCTACATACGTCCCTCTGCTGCACAGGCCTCCTCTCAGAATAAGAGGACTTGGGCCGTAGTTCCCACGCGGACCCAGTGCAGATTGGGACCTTCGGACACACCATTGAATTGTTTAGAAGGTTTGTGCAGATTTCCGCGCGATGTTTTCCTTCTCCGTAAAGCTCGCAGTACATTTGAATTGTAATTTCGCACATGAATTTCGAAAAACTCAGAGGTGCGGGTGCGACCCGGGGTATGAATCCACGATCCTCTGCCTGAGAGGGCACAGGTCAAACCACTAGGCCACCGCGGCTTTTTTAAAAGGAAATCATCATAGTGAAAACTGAACACATCAGCGAATATTTACGACAAGCTTTTCGATGAAGGAAATTATCGCGAGGAAACCTGCACGAACCTGCGAAGCAACTCAATGGTGTGTGCGAAGTTCCCAATCTGGCCCTTTACTACGAAGTGCAAAATTCGAACTTCGTGTCTTGCCGTCCCGCTCATGCTTATATTATTGAATACGAGAGTGAGAGGGACAGTACGATACGAACTTCGATTTTCGAATTCCGTAGTGTCTAGTGCAGCAGAACTAAGAGCCCACGAACACAGAAGGTGCCCGTAGACCCTAGTCAGACCGGCATAAATCAAACAACGTAGAATTTGGTAACACAAATTTTTTTTATTAAATTTTATGCCGCTAAAGTATGAAAATCACAAACACAATAAAATTGATATAAAAAATTAACCAAAAGATATATAAAGAATAAACACAAAACAGTTTATATAAAAAAGACCGAAAGTTCTGTAAAAAAAAAACAACACATAGACACAAACAACCAAAAGCCAAGACACAAATTTAAATTTCAAAATTCACACCAAAAATCAGCTACCTAGTATTAAGACGTAAACAGCCAGCACAAAACCGGCCAGTGAAAACGAATGAAAATAACCAAAAAGTATGCAACACGCAACTCGCATGCAGCGTTGTAATGCTGCACTAGGTATGACCTTAATTACGGTAGCGATAACAGAAATACAATGACCCTTTATTGTACACCATAAATACAATAGTTAGCAATACAGAAATTAGCACACGGAGCGAAAATTACAAGGTAAGCAATAGGCGGCCTTATCGCTTGAGAGCGATAATCTCTCCTAGGCAACCTTTTGAATAAAAAAATACATAGAATTACATAAAAAATACTGTACATAATGCTTAATTGGAAACATATAAGACAATCTAGTATTTTTATGACCCATTTATACATGGCCATGTTCGACCGGTTTAAACCACGTTATTTTTAACTTAACGGGTTAAAATAAAAGACAAACTGAGTAAAGGGTTATTTTTAACCGTATAAATACCGGTATTGGTTACTTTTAATCCAACGGGTGGAGCTGGATTATTCTATTTTTAAATATCTATCGGTAACCTATAGGATGGTCACACTTTTCCTTAGAGATGTTTGTAATTCTTTGACGTATCGATACTTTGTTTTAAATTGATACAATCGACTTTTCATTCAGGGAAATTATGAGTTTCTTTTAAAACTTCCATGTTTTCGTGCTTTTTAGCTGTCTTTTTGTTGACCTTATTTGACTATATACCTGTAGCTATCAAAATAACAAATAAGATACGTTTATTGTTTAAAACGTGTACAAATTGTGTTAACAAAGCATCGTAAATCGTAAAGTTTCAACAGTTTGCTCAGTTCGGACCTACAATTAATTACTTAAATAAATTTAAGAAATTTAATGTTTATTACAAATGATATTTTACATTACATTACATTTGAAATTTAGCACAAGCTTTACGGTGAAGAAAAACATCGTTAGGAAACCTGCACACAAACCTGCGAAGCAATTCAACGGTGTGTGTGAAGTTCCCAATCCGCACTGGCCTGCGTGGGAACGACTGCCCCAGCCCTCTCATTACGAGAGGAGACCTGTGCCCTGCAGTGGGACGTATATAGGCTGGGATGACGGGATGATGAATGTTTATAACAAGTTATTTCGATCACAAGAAGTGAATAAAATTCGGCTTTTAAGATTTGACCCAAACAAATAAATATGAGCTTGTAAAAAATCCATTTGCTGCTGAATTGGGAATATTTTTCCAACAAAGCTAGGTAGCTACCAAATCTGGTTTCGAGATAGGACTAAAGGGGCGCTAGTATGAAAGGTCCATTATTTTGACATAACAGTCTTGCTTGCAATTGGCTCATTTAGTTAATTCACCAATCACAAACGTGGCGGAAATGTCAAAGTGGTCAAACAGACCTCACGATCACGCCTCTAGCCTGTCAAAACCCCCATAACGCTTGTATGCGTGCATAAAAATAGAAGGAAAGTCAGAAAAATAGTAGATTGTACAACAAGAGCATTAAACGAGCTATTTTACCCGAGAAGTTCATATAGCCACCAGAGCCGGTACGCCGGTATGGGTTTAATGCTCGAGTTTAACACTGATTTTCACTTAGATTGCGAGAAAAGTAAATACCAACAGTGGAAACAATTGATCACTTACTATGTTATGTAGCCTACCCAACGAAGACCAAAAACTGCCTCTCAGGGGAAAAAACTCGTGTTTAATCGAATTTTGGCATAGTTATAGGTAATGGTGTTTTAAACCACATACTAAAAGTACTGACGGGTGGGGGTGGAGCTAACATGTGTAAAAGTCCATTTTTTAGCTTTTCGTAAATAACTCTTTAACGTTGACCCACAGCAAAAAATATTTTTCATCACACTTGCTCGTAAACAGTGTCGTAACATGCAGGCTACCTTAGTTTGCAACCCCCAAATAAACCCTCGACCTTTAATGTGCTTGTCATGAAACCCGTGGTCGGTAAATGAGTCATTGCGCGTACACATTGTCTTGTCATGAAGCCAAGGTCGGTAAATGAGTCAGTGCCGTACTGATGGTGCTGCGCCGTGCCGCGTGCCCGTGCGCGCGCTGCTGCAGGACTACATGGACCACATGCACACGCACGTTGCGGCGCATGCCGAGGGAGGGGGAGGGGGAGGGCGACGTTGCCAAGAGCACAGCCTAAGGTATCGCCAATATTTGAAGAATTATATTTTTTCTTTTACAAATATAAAATTTTACTTGCAACTGTGATGAAAACATTGTTATGTCGCACGGGCGGTACTAGAATTACGAACATCGACTCATTAAGCCCTCAGTTTTCGACTACGGGCTTCTAATAGACTCTCGTACCCTTAAGACACAATGTACTATTACGACATAAAGACATAAGTAATGTACATACAATTCTCTACAAAAAAGATTCTATAATTTTTTTCTCTGAGATCAATATTTCACGAGATATGGCGGGAAGAAGATGGACAATAAAAATTAAGCACATTTCTTTAAGTTTGGCGATGGATGGATGTTTGTTACTTTTTCACGCAGAAACTAATGAACGGATTTGTATGAAATTTGCCATACAGATGATAAATACCCTGGATTAACATTTAGGCTACTTTTTATTCCAAAATAATCTATGGTTCCTTTGGGATCAAAAGGATCACAAAGTTTTTAACTACATACTAAATCTGCGCGAGCGAAGTCGCGGGTAAAGAAAAAAGTAGCCTATGAATGAAGAGTGAAGATAGTGTGTCATTGCAGTTACTCGAACACTGGCTCAGCATAATGCTGAAGCGATATAACATTAGTCGATATAATATCGATAACTTTAGTCACATCACATCTCTATAATCAACAGTATTTTTAGTCCTACTTATTATTTATTAGTAACCAGTTTATGTATTAAGTATAGTAATAATTCATGTCCAACACTGCAAGTGGATTATAGCTGCTGTATACTTTATAAAGCGTGTTAAAAAGGTGCAAGTGTTTTTATAAAAAGTGCAATGCAATTTATTTTACTGTGCTATAAAAGGTGATAAAATAATTATTTACTAAAAAAATAACCTTAGTAGCTTAGTGGTTTGGTCTATAGCCTCTCAAGCAGTCCTGGATTTGAGTCCTAGCCTAGTGCTCCCGTTTTTTTGGAATTTATGTACTAAATTACGATTAGAATTTGCCGGGGTGGCCTAGTGGGTTGAGCTATGGCTTCTCAAGCAGAGGATCGTGGACTGAAGCCCGGTCTGGCATCTGTAAGTTTTTCAAAATTCTTGTGCGAAGTTACATCTGAAATTAGCACGAGCTAATCGATAAACGGTGAAGGAAAACATTGCAAGGAACCCTGCACAAACCTGCGAAGCAATTCAATGGTGTGTGTGAAATTCCCAATCCGCACTGGGCCCGACTGGGAACTACGGCCAAGCCCTCTCAATGGGACGTATATAGATGATTATGCTATTCGGTGAAGAATAGTTAAGTGAACAATTGTTTCCACTGTTGCTATTCCGTTTCCTCGCCATCTAAGTGAAAAGCAGAGTGTAAAACTCGAGCATGAAACCCATTTTCCTCTCGACTTGTCTATCCACCTTCGCCGTACCGCCTCGGGTGGCTATAAACGTCTCGGGTAAAATGGCTAGTTTTATGCTCTTGTTGAACTACTATTTTCTTTTTTTACCAGTTTGTCAGTATAGTTGCTACATATACCTATCCGTGCAAAATTACAGCTTTCTAGCACTGATAATATCTGAGCAAAGCCGCGGACGGACAGACAGACATGGCGAAACTATAAAGGTTCTGTTTTTGCCATTTTGGCTACGGTACCCTATGTAAATGAAATTAGCAAAAACTTATTTCATTTTGCCTCCGATTCAGTAAAATGACAGTAATGGTCACAAAGGCGGCGCGCGCGCATCCGACGCACGTGACAGGACTGCGCAGACATCGTAACGGACGCTGCATTAAAACCAACGGAACTCTCTTTTGGAAGTTCGGTTAAAAATTGGTTTAGAATTGGTTCATTATTAGACTTTTTATGTCTAATGCAGAGGTTCAAAAGCTACTGCAAACATAATAAAAAATATAAAAAATAACGACAGTTATGACTTGTGAGAGTCGCAGTCGAAATCAAAAATTTATTCGACTCACAAAATATCAAAATACAAAAGGAAAAAGGAAACTTCGTCACGCTAGAATGGCTGCACAGATTTCGATGGAATTTGGAATCTAGATAGCTGGACATCTGGATTAACACCTACGCTGCTTCTTATCTCGATATTCCCGCGAGAACGGGTTCAAATCTCGAAATCTCAACAACTGGGTTTAGAGTCATAAAATTTGGCATGGTTGTTTTAATGCAAAATTTAGGAAAAATCCAAAAAATTCAATTAAATTTAAACATGCGAAGCCGCGGGTAAAGTTCAGTCCTACTAATATTATAAATGCGAAAGTTTGTAAGTCTGTTTATATATAGCATCATCACGTCTAAACCGCTGAACCGATTTAGGTAAAATAAATAAATATCATGGGACAATTGACGCTAAAGCTTGTACTATGAATACTAGGCAACGGATAAACATACTATTTAAATACATATATTATTAAACATCCAAGACCCGAGAACAAACATTCGTATTATTCATACAAATATCTGCCCCGGCCGGGAATCGAACCCGGGACCTCAAGCTTCGTAGTCAGGTTCTCTAGCCACTTTAGCTATCCGGTCGTCAGTAGATGAAATACAGTATAATTTTAGTTACAAATAGTTTTAGTCCCGGGGAAGAACATATAGGATAGTTTTTATCCCGGAAAATTGCATATTTCCCGCGGGATGATAAACGAATTCTACGCAGACGGAGTCGCGGGCAACAGGCTAGTTTATAACCATAGTAGATTGTACAACAAGAGCATAAAACGAGCCATTTTACCCGAGACGTTCGTATAGCCACCCGAGCCGGTATGGCGAGGGTGGATAGACACGTCGAGGGAAAATGGGTTTAATACTCGACTTTTGCTCTCTGCTTGTTACTTAGATTGCGAGGAAATGAAATAGCAACAGTGAAACAATTGTTCATTTTCTAATATGTATCTTCTATTTTTCATGCATTATTATAGAATTATATTTTTTAGTTTTATTGATTTATTTTGTTTGAGTTGATTGATTTTTAGTTTTATATAAACTTAAATAATATAATAAACTTTTTTGTTTGTGGCTGTTGACATCTGACTACCTTGGTCTTAGATGATGATGATGGTCTTTTACTTTATGCACTAGAGCATAAAAAGTCATTTTATGTCGCCTAGATTCAGCATAAACACGAACTATACGAGCATGAGAAGTGAAAAAGGTATTTTATAAGTACTTATACCTTATCACAGTCAATTAAACGTAGCTACCTTATAAGGTGAATTCCTTTAGAGACCCGCCGATTGGAACGAAACGGTACGACGCGTCCTACGAACAATGACCATCCTAGCTTGCGGAGTGCCAAGTGGAATGCGGTTTAAAATATAGGAAGAAGCGATTTTTTTCCAATAGATAGTGTAGTAAACATAAAGTTCCCGTGTGACGCAAAATATAGGCAGCTAATCCTACTTATATTATAAATGTGAAAGTTTGTGAAGATGTTTGAATGTTTGTTACTCAATCACGTCTAAACCGCTAAACCGATTTAGATGAAGTTCAGCATACAGATAGTATATATGTATGTATGTAAACTCTTTATTGTACAAAAGAAAAGAAACAAAACACAATTGACAAACTGACATACTTGTACAAAGGCGGACTTATCCCTTTAAGGGATCTCTACCAGTCAACCTTTGAGTAGATGAGAGTAGCCAGTTAGGGTCCGACAAAGAGTGAGTTTAAAAGTCAAAAATAGTGGAAGCTACTGTACAGTGTTTTAAACAATATAATACATAAACGAATAGTTTATAGTTTGAGTCCCGGGGAAGGACATAGGATAGCTTTAATCCCGGAAAATTTTCATAGATTACTTCAGGGCAACAGCTAGTGTCTTATAAAGTACTAGCAATCTTTGTCCATCAAGCTTAGAATATATTAATAATCAATCAGTCGGCCTATAAAATTCGTGCGACCATCTCACGCTCACACGAGCCATACAATACCTTCTAGGAACCATACACTTGCATATTTACTATTATGCTAATACATACATTTGTATGCGAGTGTCCGCGCGCCAGGGGTCACCATTTTATAACGCTAAAATCCATTGCAGATGCAAGGTGGTCATAAAGAAAGGAATTATAGAATTACATGAATCTGAGTAAAGGTAAACCAAAAATATATGACTATTATCAAAAATACAAACTGAAATATAGATGCATAGAAAAACCAGAAAAATAAGACCAGCGCTGGGAATCGAACCCAGGTCCTCGGCATTCCGTGCCACGTGCTATACCACTACACCACCACTGGACAGTGATACAGACACGAATTTCTCCTATGCACCACATATCTCAGCTTGTTTGTTTTCTTATTTAGTCACTTAAGCAGCGACACTAGCGACATCTATGCTGTAGCCCACATCGAGAAACTTTCAGCACTCCATTGGAACTAACCGCTCACTAGCCGCTAAAATATGGAATTGAAATAAAAAATACAAAAAGATTCCAAAAAGCCAATCTTATATGACTATTGTCTATTGGGCGCTATTGTTCTTATGTATATGGCAATAGTTCAGTATAGTCGGAACAATGGCATCTTGACTTGTCTACAACGTTTACCTGTTAGCTCTGATGTTAATGTGGAAAGGTTTTGTAGTGAAACAGTTTTATTCCCCAAGCGTTTTTTTTTCAGTAGTTTATTATAAACATTATTTAAGTACAATAATCCGTTGTTGACTACTAATCGTTTTGGGCATTTTTTGTTATTGTTCAAAGAAACCACAGTGACACTGACAATCATTAAAATTATTGCCAGTGTAAGAAATTAGTTCCAATGAAATTCCGCAACATGGCGAATAGCCATATATTTCTGGTCAGGCTTTAGATGTATTCTAACATACATACATACATACAATCAATATTTAAGAACATTCCTTTGTTTTATATTCTCATTTCTATGTATTATGGTTATGTATATTACACCAGTTTATTTATTTTTTATGTAGTAGTTTATTTGTTTTTTTTTTTAGTTTATGTATTATATTGTACCTTAATACGGTAGAGGCGATTTAGCAACCACATGCATTGATTTGGAAATTCAACCTTATTGTTTTAGTAATAAGTTACAATATTCATTGTAATTATTGGAAATACTACTAGCTTAAAAAATATCCTTTGCCAAGTATGAATTCGATTGCTGCTTTTGATTCTGTGGTAGTATGCTCCAATAAATGGTGCCTTATTGAGGGTTAAACTCACTTTTTGTCGGTCCTCAACTGATTCATCCTTTCATCCACTCAAAGTTTGACTGCTAGAGATCCCTTCAAGGTACACACTATTCAAAATTCAATTCAAATTCAAATGATTTATTCAGTAAATAGGCCGCAATGGGCACTTTTACACGTCATTTTTTAAACTACCAGCGCTTTCGGAAAGACCATCATTGCCAAGAAGAATGCGCTGCAAGAAACTTGGCTAATTATACTTACTATCAAATTTCGGTAGAATAACATTCAAGCGCTTCCATAACTTGGACCACAGCTAATATTATCTCTATCCAAGCTAAAATATTGTCTTTGCCCACATAGTAGAAAACTCAGGATTCCGAAGTAAACCTTTCACTATTGTTCTATCAGCCAATAAAACCGTATATTCACGTCCCAGTGTTAAGAACGGGAATCTCACATCTTGATTGCTTTGTTTGAAATGTCTATGTGAAGGTAGTCTAGTCTTTTGCCTAGTTGTCGCACAAAGCAGATTATTATGACTTGCCAACGTTGTGGTCGGTTACAACTGCCCGCGGGTCATTGTTGCCATCTCAGATATTTTTTTATCCTAGCGCTACGTGAAATTACCCTAATTAGGCACTTTTTTTTAACCTTATTTTTTTTAAATAAAAACTAAGCAATTAAACAATTAAGCAATTTAAACTACTACACCGTTTCGAAGCATTCTTGGAATGCACCCATAATAGTCTTGACTTTCTACGTCATCTGCAGTTTTTTTATATCGTACATTTTTGTTCGAAAACTTTAACCCAAAAATACCCAAGATAATTTTCCACCCCAAAAAATACCCTAAACATGTAAAAATACCCTAAATTTAGGGTTTACCTGTCAATTTACTTTGCTGTACATTGCTGGCAATTATAATTTTGTTAAAAAGTTAACAAAGTCCGAATTTTACTTTATTAATTAAATTAATGTCATGGTTAATTTACAGAAATACGTTACTTTAACCTCCCTTAAAAAAAACCTGGCTGCCGGTACAACACTGTATAATGTAAGTATGTAGTGTAGGTACTAGTGTTAACTCATTACTCGCGGCTACGCGCTTAAGTCATTTTTATCGTAAATCTCCGACTGGCCGGAAGTTTAGTTTCATACACCTTTTTAGGGTTCCCTACTTCAAAACGAAAATAAGAACCACTATGGGATCATTACGCTGTCTCTCTGTCTTCAAGACTCAGAAACGCGTCGCTTAGGATATCAAGTTGCAATTAATCCTGTTAATACCTATTCATCATCATATCACCCGTAAGCTAGCGTAGGACGTCCACTGTTGGACATAGGCCTCTCCATAGACCTCCTGCATCCACCTTGAACCCGCGGCTTTAACCAGTCCGTCCATCTCGTTGGTGGACGTCCTACACTGCGCTTGCCGATTCGCGGGCTCCATTCGAGAACTTTTCCGGTCCAACGGCCACGCGGCTAATATTATACAGGTGGCTCATTGTAGATCGGTCAGTACGGGAAAGTCTGACTCACGCTACACTAGCGCCTCTAGCGGCGAATTCATACGCGATCTCATTCTCTGAGCTGTCGATAATAAAGATACAACGGAACTAGAGATGTGCCGATTGTGACTTTGGCCGACTGGCCAACTAGCCGATTAGTCGGTTGTAAAGAAGCCGACTTATCGGCCAACTAGTCGGCCAAGCCGATCACAGTTTCCGGGATTTCCGTGACGCTTCTTTAACCAGCTGACTCACGCGCAAGTCGCAACCGACGCCTGTAAGTGTCTCGGGGCGTGTTCTTTTATTTACTTTGCGTTATTTCTAGATTTTTGTCTTTTGTACCTATCAAAGCGGTGTTTTTGTTTATAAATATTTTACCTACTAATAAAAATTTATATTAAAATTTAATCATTTCAAAAAGAAAGTATTTTTATTGAAAAATACATACAAAGTAAGAAGCCGGATAGTCGGTGCATTTTGCCGACTAATCGCCGACTACGATAATGGCCGGATAGTCGGCTTTACCGACTAGTCGGCGACTAGTCGGCACATCTCTAAACGGAACCCATCTATGTAAAGTACTAAGACTCGCACTGGGTAAAGTTTTCACGGTTCAAGTAATTTACTAGTCACGCCTCGCGGCGTCTCTCGTTTTGTTGAATATGACCGCTGAAGAACACAGTAAGGTAAGCGTCCGAGTTCTCGACACGGTAATGTCCAATAGATGACACCTTGTTGTCGCCTCTATTGCTAATGACATAAAATTGAGTCCCCTGTACGCTCGCGTCCCCATACAAACGTATACCTCGTGCCATCCACGAAGACGCGTGATTTTGTCAAAATTAGACATTAATGACATTGTAGCCCATAACGCGCACGCGGAATGACTCTACCTATAGTTTCGTTCTAATTTACAAGCAGCACTACGGATCAAAACGCAACTTTGCAACTATAACGGGAGCAGCCATTACGATGCCTTTAGTTTTGGTTAAAATAAAATTTAAGATAAAAAAACAATAACGATTTTCCATTTCTCTTACAAAACTTAAATTACGATGTTATTTATTTGGTTAAAATAAATGTAACGAAAAAATATAAGCGATTTTATTTCATTTTCATGACAAAACTTTAATATAGTACCGTGGTGGCCAGTGGTTTGACCTATCTTGAAGCAGAGGATTTTCAAACCCCGGCTCGCACCCTCTAATTATTAATTCATGTGCGGAATTAACATTTGACATTTATCACGAGCTTTACGGTGAGGAAACATCGTGAGGAAAATGCACAAACCTAAGCAATTCAATGGTGTTGTAAGTTCCCAATTGGGCCCGGCGTTACGGAGTCTCTTTCTGAGAGGAGGCCTGTGCCCAGCAGTGTACATATAGTAGGGTAATATACAAAAACAAAAGTAGTTTATTTCTGTTCATTTGAATATAACGAAACAGTAATTATAGTAGCAAAGTTGTATTTTGTTCAGTGTGGTTGTTGTAATTAAACGAAACTACTTTTGTATAAAATGCGATCAGCGGCGAGCGTACTGGCGACTCTTAAAGATGGCATCTATTGGCACAGTGACGAGCAGTACGTTTACCTTAATTCATTACATTCAAGTCTCGGAATAACTTTATTAAGTAGGTAACGATTGGGTAGATTCCTGGAAAAATAAGTTTTTGGTAAAAAAATCATTTTTAATTCAAGTTTTTTTCTGACTGTACTTTTTTTGTGACTGTACTTGTATTGTCACCCAAACTACATTTGCATACTAAATTTCAAGTCAATGCCATTAACCGTTGAAAAGTTCCAGCCTGTGGAGACGATCCTGGCCAGACTACCAGGATGTCACTACCAGATTATTGTATTGTCACGCAATTTACATAAGTATACCAAATTTCAAGTCAATCCAACTACTGGAAGTTGGACGAATTTAACTTGCAAGATTTGATTACAGACAGACAGACAACGGGACAGGTGAAACTAAATAAAAGCTTGTAAAAAAACGAGTTTTTTTTTAAATGCCACGATGGATTTAATTTAAATAACGGACTACTTACGATAAAAAAATATCTTCACACTGTTCCAGTCAGTCTATTTATTACATAATATGATATTTAATGAACTAGACTGTAAGAAAGAAAAGAAAAAAAGAAGACATTTATTTACTAACACAGAAGACACACATACAGCAAAATTAACACAAATAAACCAAAAAATAATAATAATAAATTAACGGAAAAAACAATTAAAATAGTCTAAATACATATACACAACTACATACTAAACACCCAGACCCGAGAACAAACATTCGTATTTTTCATACAAATATCTGCCCCGACACGGGAATCGAACCCGGGACCTCAAGCTTCGTAGTCAGGTTCTCTAACCACTAGGCCATCTGGTCGTCTAAACTTAACAATCAACAATATTAACAATCCTACTTAATATTATAAATGTGCCCGTTCCGATCCGGTGCCGGCTCGCGTGTGAACTCAACTTTATGTTTAATGTGCTCATCGCTTTACGTTAATATGATGGGATATTCGAAGTTTGGGAAAGGACATAGGAAAGTTTTTATCCCTGAAAATTGCATAGTTCCCGCGGGATAGCGATAAACGAATACTACGCGGACGGAGTCGCGGGCAACAGCTATTTACCATATAATAATTTCCAAACAACAAAAAATAACTTACCTAAGACAACTTACACTAAAAAAAAAAAACCTAGTCCTAAAGATGGATAGCAAAGCAAGTGGGTCTCCTGATGGTAAGAGATCACCACGCCTAAAAAACTGCAACACTACTTTATTGCACATGCGTTACCAGCCTAATATCTGACGCAACGGCCTGTAATTTCACCGGCTGTCTTTTCTAGGGCCGGAAGGATGTGTCAGATATTTTTGCACGGTCCGCTGTGGCAGATGTTAATGCTGCTGTACGTTTACCTTACCACAACTCTATACAAAGCAGCTGCAAAAAGTTTTAATATTTAACAACAATTATGTACGACATTGGCAGACTCCGGGGTGACGTAACGCAGCGTCACCGTTTAAGGTCAAGTGACACAACCAGCCAATCGGGTTTTAAAATACCTGATTTGCTTTCTTAGCTCATCGATAAGGACTGAATTCTCTTTTAAAATAAATTTCTGTATACTTAAATACTATAATTATTTATTTTTTTACTTACATTATAATATAATACTATACAAGGGTTTACATACGTAATAAAAAAGACAAAAAGAACACCCCTTCTAAAAGATCCGCCTGTGGCAGGGTTCCCATGATGCTGGCCGCATTTACCCCTTTGGACCGCAAGTGCCATCCACTGGGATAAATACGCGCCAGCTCTTGGGTATAAATTTTATTTTTAATACAAGCTTTTTTGCTGACTGTGGGTCAAATACCTTACAAGATTTGCCGTAACAACAATAATAAACATGCACAAACAGCGCAAGTTAGGTACTTCCAACTAAGGGGTTGTTTCACCACTCATTGATTAATTTTATTTGACGGATAAATGTGATGCCGTCTCCGTCTATTCGAAGAAAACAAACAGACACTCTAAAATACCCTTCCAAAGGAATTGTTAAACGGTTGTAAACACACCAACAACCCGGTAAAACGTAAGAAAATACTCAAAAAATATTATCTTGAGAGTGACAACAAAGTACCTAACTACTAACAACTCCGAGTATGTATACTTAAACTTATTTCTCGTAAATAAAGATCTATGTACTGAACCGCTGTAACTCGCCTACTATTACATAAACCCCCAGTGGGTTTTCCATAGCATTATAAGTACATTGTATTTATTTGTTTCAATTTATTAAATAAAATAAAAAATAACTCAGTCAGATAAACTTTTATCAATGGATGGTGAAACAGGGGGTAAATATGTATCTTATTTTTACATTAATACCGTTATTAGCCTTTTATGACACCCACGGGAAGAGAAATTCCGTCCTATTCTAAAACTGGTGAGCGTAGTATAGAATGTGAGTGGGAAGCAGCACTCTTTATGCCATCGCGAACCCCCGGACTCCAGCAGGGCTACTAAAACTCGAAACTCGAAGTTCGTATCGTACCGTCCCTCTCGCTCTCGTATTTAGTATAAGTGTCAGAGGGACCGCACGACACGAACTTCGAGTTTACTTACTTTTTATGCTCTGAAAATGTTTTATACTTCTTAAAATCTAATTCACAATTTACTAAGTAGCATAAAAAGTAAGTAAAGTAAGAGTACCTAGTAGCCCTGCAGCTCTACAATGTGGAACTTTTGATCCGAGCAGTACCACTGAACCGAATTTGAAGTTTCAGATCCTCAATTGACGGATTCTTTAATATTGAACAGTATGACAATTTCTCGGCAGACGTGCCTTTTTGTGCTGCAGACAGAAAAACTGAAAAGAAGAGCAAAGTTTTCGCTGTCATTTGGTCCCGCTATGCACGCCGCCTGGAAAGGGGCAATCTCGGATTACACGGCCAAATGAAAGTATTAAAACGATTTCCAACTTACTGTAAATTAATTCCTCAAAGCGCTTTTAAGGATCTTATTTTATTGGCCTGATTAAGATGTCCAATAAATAGTTATTGTATTTTTCTTGTGTATAAACAACTGTTTCCTTGTCTCCAGGGTCTGAATCGGTGATCGAGTGCACTCCTGAGGTGATGAAAGTGACCGTGCCAATGGATGGTGACCGGCAGATCTCCTACTTGGACCAGTTGAAAGGTAAGAACTGTCAATAGTGAATACATTGTATTAGAACACATTGTGTAATAATAAATACTTGGCATTGGCATTTCTTTAGTTATAAGTAGTAACATACAACTTACCCTATAGTACTAGGGTTTTACGATAGTCAGCCCTGTGTGTCTTACGCACACATTGACGCGTGTACAGACGTCGTCGTGCCTATGTAGATTCAAGAACGCGTATTTTGTATGGCGTGGCCGCCCTGTGACTATACTTAGGCAGGACCTTTGTCTACAGTGGCGCCAACTGGTGAGCGCGAAAACGGTAGCCCTCATTGCAAGCAAGATCGTGACGTCAAACGGATCTAACGCCATCTAGCGAAATTTCACCTCTCAAGTAGGCCGTGATGATAAATATGATTGATTACAATAATTTAAATAATTAAGTACAAAGTTAAGGTGTTAGTTTATACAAACAACCGTGTCGAGGCAAGCGACCCAAATTACTAATTACAACCAACTGTCAAAACAAAGGTGCAGATAAATGGTAATTAATTTTAAATAGGTACTTAGCTTTTTTGATCCAATTAATTCATCGTCATTATCATCATGCCAGCCTTACGTCCTACTGCTGGGCACAGGCCTCCTCTCAGAATGAGAGGGCTTGGGCCGTAGTTCCTACGCGGGACCAGTGCGGATGGGGAACTTTACACACACCATTAAATCGCTTCGCAGGTCTTTGCAGCTAAAACTCTGGTAAATTTCGAATGTAATTTCGCACATGGTTTTCGAAAACTCAGAGGTGCGAGCCGGGGTTTGAAGCCACGATCCTCTGCTTGAGAGGCCATAGGTGAAAACACTGAGCCACTACGGCTTTTTTAAAGTAATTTATTGAATCAGGCGTTACTTTGCGGATCAATGAACTAAAAGAATTCCTTTGCTCACTTGCTTTGCTTTGCTTTGTGGGTAGTTTTGTTTTGTTTGGGAAAAAATATAGGTCGGTACTTACAGTGACAGATTAAAATGGTTGCTGTGGTTTGTTAGTCTAACATCTGGTAGCATGGTGTACGGTTGTGTTGCTCTGAAGATGAGCTCTGATTGAGTTTGAAACGCGTCAGTTTAGTGAGGTGGTGGTGATACATGGGTTTGTGTGATTTGTGTGTGTTCTTACAGTGTGGAGGCGGAGGAACTGCATGAACACGCATATTTTGCATAAGCTTAGCTATCTTCAGGTCGCGGGTGAGCATAGGAATTCTTTTAGTTCATTTATTAACTAGGTAACTTAGTCAGCAATTAAGCCGTGGTGTCCTAGTGGTTTGACCTATCGCCTCTCAAGCAGAGGGTCGTGGGTTCGAACCCCGGCTCGCACCTCTGAGTTTTTCGGAATTCATGTGCGGAATTACATTTGAAATTTACCACGAGCTTTGCGGTGAAGGAAAACATCGTGAGGAAACCTGCACAAACCTGCGAAGCGATTCAATGGTGCGTGCGAAGTCCCCAATCCGCACTGGGCCCGCGTGGGAACTATGGCCCAAGCCCTCTTGTTCTGAGAGGAGGCCTGTGCCCAGCAGTGGGACGTATATAGGCGGGATGATGAACTTAGTCAACATAATTTAAATAGGTCTTAAGGAACGAAGTCACTGCAAACAGTCTAGTGAAAGTAAGCACTAATAGGCCGGTTTACACACAACAATGCTTAATGTATGGAATGAACACGCAAAACGTTACGGCTGGGTTGTGAAAAAGTCGTGTGAGCATACAAACTGAGATTGTGTTGCAACATACAATACCTACATAACCTAACAACTTGAAAATTTGAAAAACCCGCGATATTTCTCAAAAACGCTTGAACCGATTTTAATGACGAATCTATTTAGGTAAATTAGCTGTTCCGAAAATAACTTAAGGGGGCATGAAAGTATTATTTTCAATTCTCATGCTCGTAAAGTTGGCGTTTATCTAGGCGACATAAATTAACTTTTATGCTCTAGTGCATAAAATAAAATCTTCGTCTAAGACCAACTCAAGACCAAGTTAATCAGGTGTCAACAGCCACAAACAAAAAAGTTTCTACATATTTTTTAAATAATTTTTAATTTGTATAAAATTTAAAATCAATCAAACCAATCATAATGATAGATTAATAAAATTAAAAACAATGAATTCAATACTCAATACTCAATATTTTATTGCTTTTCCACAATGTATTGTTACAGATGTTACAAAGAGATTATGTGATCATCATGGATTTTATAATTAATAATTTTTATCTTATAGCTAAATATCACAATCACATTAAACTGACTTACTTTTATGAAATTCTTAATCAATTATTATAATAATGCATAAAAAATAAAATGTACCTACATAGAAAGTGAATTGTTGTTTCCACTGTTGCTATTTCATTTCCTCTCAATCGAAGTGAAAAGCAAAAAACTCGAGCATTAAACCCATTTCCCCCTCGACGTGTCTATCCATCCCCTCGAAGTGGCTATATGAACGTCTTGGGTAAAATGGCTCGTTTTATGCTCTTGTTGTACAATCGACTATTTTTGTTCGGGGAGGCTAGCGGAAATAAACGTTGGGAAACCCTGGTGTCCCTAGTTGTTTATAATATCCATTGATACGGATCTCCGCAAAGTAACGCCTGACTTAATAAATTATAAGTGTGTCCAGAAAATGAAATACTCGGCCTCACGAACACGTCAATCGGACTGTCGGCGCTATATCGCGAACATTCCGAGTGACGTCACAATAGGGCTGCGCAGACGCGGGACGCTTGACGAGATTAATGTGGGAATTTAATGGCGATTCCATTTTTTTAATGGCGACAGGAAAACGCCTATAGGTTAAATGTCCAGGTGTTGGACATGCTTAGGGCGAACGCGCGACAGCATCGCTACTGCATCGCTACAAAAAGTCGTCGTGGGCGAGGGCTTAAACGGCTCAATTCCCAATACATGGTACCTTGCTGTACGAAGTACTAAACCAGTGGTTGTAACGAGGGTTGTCGCGTATGAATTCGCCACTAGAGGCGCTAGTGTAGCATGAGGTACCTACAGGCTACTTAAAAAAAATACTTTGATATATATTTTAGGGTCGCGGGCTACAAATATATTTACACTGGGTCGCCAGCCAAAAAGGTTAACCGCTCTCATAATGGATCCGTTTTTTTCTACCTTCAAAAAAAATTTTTTTTACAAAAACTTATTTATTATTTTTCAGAATACAAACCCTGCAAGCCATCGATGGACAATAATGTGGCCACCTTCATGTTGGACCTCCAAGACCCTCATACGTGCGGCGTCACCCGTGTCCTGAACAAGCTAACTGTAAGTAACTAATTGTATATTGAATCAGGCGTTACTTTGCGAAGTTCCATATCAATGAACTGAAACAATGAGGGCTATCGCGTATTAATTCACCGCTAGAGGCGCTAGTGTAGCGTGAGGTCTCCGAAATGTCAAATCTCATAGTTTTTGGGTGAGCTACGCGGGTTTATTTATAATTAGAATAATTTTGTGAATATTTTGCATTACCTGAAATTAATTATCGCAATTACGCGTTACGGGGCAATAAATGTCTGTGTTTTGAGACAGTTTTGTCTTTCGATAACTTTTGTCCTCCCTTTTTTTCCGAACAGAACGGGACTACGCAACACTGTGGTTGCTCGATATTTTTATGGTACGGTTTTAAGGCTAGAAGGACAAAAACGATAGACCTCATTACTTTGCTCACCCGCGGCCTTATGATCCTAACATCTGATAGCATGGTGAACGGTTGTGTTGCTCTGAAGATGAGCTCTGAGTTCGAAACGCGCCAGTATAGTGTGGTGGTGGTGATAGATGGATTTGTGTGTGTTCTTACTGTTTGGAGGTGGAGGAACTGCATGAACACGCATTTCTTGCGTAAACGTAGTTATCATAAGGTCGCGGGTGAGCAAAGTAATTATTTCAGTTCATTAAATAATGAATGCCTTGATGACTTAAAGGCAACAATACAGTCTTTATTGTACACTGTAGGTATGTACATCACAATAGTAATGGATACAGAAAACAGGTACACAGAATATTACAAGACAATATCTCCAGCACGCACTCGGCTGGGGACTGGACTGCCCTCAGAACGAGGACGTTTGGGGTTATAAAAAATTCTTGTATGTTACGTTTATTTGTTCTGTGAAGCCTTATTTCCTGCCAAATTTTCATAATTCTATATAACTAGAATACCTATAGATTCCCAAGACTTTTCTAAGCACACACTATCGAAAAGTTCTTTTGATTCGATGAAACTCTCAACTAGAAGTTCTAGAAGTTCTAGTTCTAGTCACGCATTTTCGAAACTTTTACTTTTTATATACACTTTCTAATGTTTTTTTTTAATTCTTTGAATTTATTTATAAACAAACAAATAATATATACAATAAATAAAAAGAACTAACACTAACTTACTCTAATGGTTATAACTTTTGTTTCGATAAAATATCCTCATTCGCAACCAGTTACGAAACCAAAAAATTCTGCATTGAACTCTGAACGTCTCATTTCAGGGCAAACGCACCTTCTACCACAAGATCGTAATCGAGACAGCCGGTGGCCGCGAAACGCACACGGTGCGTTGTGTGGTCTCTGGCGTCAAACGACTTGCGAGAGCCGTTGACTTTCCGCTTGATCTGATCGAACCCGAGTAAGTGTACTAATAAAAAATTATTAGGTATACATGAGTGTGTTACTACATAAAGGATACATTAAGTACAAACAGGCCTAGCCCGCCTATTTCACCAACGTGACAATTGTCAGTGACATATGTCGAGTAACAATCAATTATTTGTATCTTTTAATGATTAATTATTTTGTGAAACAAGAATTACTTTTCGTAGTCCAAGTTTATTTGTAGATTTGTCGGTAAATCTTGACATAAGATTAAAGCTGTGTCAGGTTTGCAATACGTGTGTCAGGTTAGTGTTTCATGGTTAAGATACGCGTATTTTCAAAATGATGCTCTATGAAAACCTGTCAGCGTAGTGAAATAGTTCCCTGGTATAATGTGGCCGAAGGTTTAGATCCTAAACTAGGTGTGAACCTGTGCCTTAGGGGCTAGAGTTCATCTAAATTCTGTGCCTTATAGTAAAAAATACAGGTTATTATTATATTTGGTGTCTGATTGGTTGATTAGTTTTTACAACAGCGACCTAATTGATTTCAACCCAACAACTATGTCACAATAATAATAACAATAATTTATTGTTATAACTGTGTCGTTTACATGTAAAATAACCCGAAATATATTAGCTATTTTATGAGTGTCAATTGCGAAAACTGAAAACGTTATATTATATAACCTTTTCTTTTCCAGCGTTATTAACATCACGAGGAATGAACAGGGCCAGGCTCCTATTCCCATACTGACCGCAGTCGTCAAACAAAATGGGAGACAGTGAGTAAAACATATACAATACAACTCTAGACTATTCTTTATTAAGCACCATAAAACATACATTTTGTAATTTGAAATGAATATAGGGCTCATTTGTACCTTTAGCCCGCGTTCATTATTATATTTGCTTAATTGGCTTTGAGAAAAATATTATTTATCGCTATTTTTTCAATTAATGTTCGTAAAAAGTTATTTATGCCAAATGAAAATAAAGTCATCTAAAAGCACCATCCACAAAAAAGTTTGTATTAAAACTGTGTTTTTTTTTCTAGGGTTACAGGTGAAATATCTGTAAGTCCTGGAACCCCTCTGTCCATGGAAATCAACCTGGACGACGAATCGAAGCCGGTCTACGGTCTGCTAGTCAACTATATGCACGTAACCGACACGGGGAAACAGCAAGAGACTATAATATTCAACGGGTGAGCGACTTTTTGGTGTATCCCGTTTTAAGTTTTGGTAACTGGTTGCGAAACAAGAATTAAATATAGTGATAGCCAAATTAATAGCATAACTGATCATGTGTGTAAGACCTACTCTTACGCATACGCACACAAAAGCTGATTATTACATACGAATTTGATGCATACTTTTTTTTTTTTATTCATAATCATAGTGTTACAACAAAAAAAAAGAAGCGAACAAAAACCATACCTGGTTTATCTGTCGCTACGTCGCTTAATATTATTTCACGTATCCATCCACCCCTCACAGAGGCATAAGACCACCAGCATCTCATGCTAACTTAGTAGCATGGAAACCGAGGTAGGCCATCCTCTAGACAGATAATGGGCACCTTACAGGTAGTTATCTATTTAACATGATTTTAGTTGTTCATCGGTTTATAAAAGTGTTAGTTAGTGAGATTCTAGTTTTAGTTACGGACTTACCTGCTTTATTTAATCTGTTAGCGTACACGTTCAAGGACAAACTATATTTCGAAGCATAATTAAAATCAATCCAGAATGGTTGACAAATGTTTCCATATATTGGTCTATGTTCAAAGGCATACGGCGTCGAAGGCGTAAAATACATTATGAATCAAAAATCCGATGAGAAAGTTATACAGAAGTGTTCTGCTGAAATATTCTGTATAAATTATAAAACGCCTTTAATAATAATAATAAATTTCCTTCTCACAATTAACTTTCACACTTCTACTCACAAAATCATTTTGCTTCCAGTTGCTCTGTCGACCCGTACCTCTTTGACAACTTCGTAACCGAGGACGGCGACGTGCTCGCGGCCAAGTTCAGAGCATTCAAGTTTCCTGACACTTCGTATGTGCAGTTCAAAGGGACGGTGACTGTGTGCCTAGATAAATGCCAAGGGGTAAGTGTGTACACTTACGTAAGTGATGATTACCTATATTTAATTTGTTTATTTCCTTCTGAAATAATACATTATATTTAACATACGAGTATCAGAAAATTGTTAGATGCAAAGGGATCGTCATACAATTAATGAAAAAAAATAGTAAAAATATAAGTAAATGTCAGCTAATTAGTACGATTTACGGAAAAAAAATGTCAAATTACAATTTTATTTAAAAACGAAAAATTATGTTGTAAGTAATAATAGCAAATATAAAATCAAATTCAATTCACAAAATAAGAAACAACAAGGTTACAAAACAAGGTACAAAAAAGCTTATGAATTTGAAATTATTTTTCATATAAGCTCTTTTTGCTGATTGTACTTACATCATTATCTAATTTACATATTTATTCCAAATTTCAAGTCAATTCGACTACTGGAAGTGGATTAAAGTCAACCCGCACTGACATGGCAAGTTTAATAAAAGTTTCCAATAAATACTATATAGCAAATCATAATTAAACCATCTACAGGTGCAATGCAGCAACGGCGTAACAGGCTACGGTCGCCGGCGGCGCTCCATAGACTCCAATCCTGACTTCAATAAGGTGTACGAGGTGTCGCTGACGACGTTCATCAAGGTTGACTGGGTGGACGGGGAAAAGCAGGCAGGTTCGTTTCTAGATTAAGTGTACCATTACAACACATCTCGACACCTCCTAAGTATACTGGTACAAGTGCATAATCATAAATTTACAGGAGAGCTGTTCAAAGGTTCCAAAACGTGTAACTTTCTCATTTGATGATATAACTTTTCAAAATTTGCATTGGTTCCAAAGAAAATATTTGCTTTCTACCTGTATTCATGGAATTTTTGAAATTTCTTATAGTTTTTGAGAAAATTGCAGATACACTACTATACGCGTATTTTACATCTTGTAGTTGTGCGGTATACTGAGCTAACTACCACTTGCTCCAGTATACGGCGTAATGCGTAGATTACTGATCTAACGATATTTTTATATTGTATATGAATTTTTAGATGTAATACTTATATGGCTTGCAATGAACAATAAAACAGATGCTCTTTTACCTTCATCTATTGATTTATAAACGTTTTTATCACTTGCATCAATATACGCTAACATTAGCATGCCACTTGTACCAATATACCGCTAGTAATGTTTTAAACGTGCTATACAAAATACAGAAATATAGCTTTATAAAAAACCTCACTTGAAATATAAATGGTTTTATTAAGAAAAGTAATTGTATAAGTGCTTTAAATTAATGGAAGCACATTCAATGGATTCGTATTCCTGTTCAAATGTGTACCTACTCGTATTTTATGTGTTAAGGCTCCTCATGTGATACATATATCGCATCGCACCCATTTGTATCCACATAACGGTTTAGCTTTTTGTGCCTCTTCAGAGTTCCGTACCCAAAGGGTATAAACGGAAACCCTACTACTTTATACTACTTCGCTGTCCATCCGTCTGTCACCAGGCTGTATCTCAGGAACCATGATAGTTAGACAGTTGAAATTTTCACAGATTATGTATAACTGTAGTCGATATAATATATATATAACAAAAAATAAATCAGAATAAATATTTAAGGGGCCCCCATACAAGCACTTTGCTTAAGACAAGCTTTGACATGAAATATTGAGTCAAAGTCAAAATATCTTTATTCAATTTAGATTGTAACAAGCACTTATGAATGTCAAAAAATTTACCACCGGTTCGTAAAACCTCTGTTTGAAGAGTCTGGCAATAAACCTAGGTATATTTGTAAACAGATTTACAATCATATTTTAGTGATATCTATACATCACAAGTATTTAACACAATAACATATTAAAACAGTTCTCAATTCGCTATTTGGAGTAAGCACTCGCCAATGCGGATCGGAAATATTTCCAAATTCCCTATCCATGATATAAAATCATTAATTTTAATAATACGCCTTATATATTTATGTCTTCTTGACAATAGATTTAAATTTGTGTCTGTTTCTGAGTCTTGGAAACTTCTATAACTTCATACGGTTTAACCCGTTTTCGCCATATACATAGCAGGTACCATTTCTTAGGTGTGTATAAAAAATGTGTATAGGGTGTTATTAAAAACCTGTACTATACTTTAACCACATTAGGGCTACTAATTACTAATATGATCCAAGTAGAAAAATACTGTGATTCGAAAAAAAAGTTTTGTATGGAAGTGGAGTCGCAAGAAGACTTTCTAATTTCGATGTTTTCCACTTATATCGTATTAGTAATCAGTAGCCCTAATATGGGTTACAGTATAGTACAGGATTTTTTTTATCAACCTGTAGTATATTGAAATTACTGTTCTCATTTTAATTAAAGCATGCATGCCTTCGCCTTCTTTTGGGGATGCTCAACTAGCAAAATGTAATGTGATACTGCAATGTTATATTTCTAGCACGCGTACATGTAGGTATAGCCGAGGAAACTGAATCACGTACTGGTACTGGGGTGGAACCGTTGTACTACCAATGTTATGTTGACATCCCATACATTTGCCAAAGAAATCATAGCGAAATAGATCACGAAAAGGTTTCACATTGGATTTAGTTTCCATGGCTGTCTATGAGAAATACGGCTATTGTGGTCTGCCAAACCAAAACATGTTTTTTATATATACTATCAAATTATGTGCTCGTAGAACAGTTTAAACGGTCCGCACGCAGCGACGGCTAGCGCGTACACTGAGGCAACTGCTCCAGTTACACTCGACTTCCCCGGCCCCGCGACAATATCGGTGCCGCGTATAGTGGTGTATGTCGGTTGCCTCAGTATATGTTGTACCGATTAGCAAAACGGTGTTAGATGCATTCATATACGTTACTTTATTTCCAAAACTATAGAATATCCGTCCAAATTTTTTGTGGTAGGTAAATAAGGAAATATTAATCACAAAATTGCAAAACTAAAAATCAGAAATTTGTCACTTGTACCAGTATACGTAGGAGGTATCGATTGTGAGTGGACATTTAATTTTGTAAATACAAAATGAAATAAAGATGCACAGAGAAAACAGAAAAATAAGACCATCACTGGGAATCGAACCCAGGTCCTCGGTAATCCGTACCGCGTGCTATACCGCTACACCACTGATGGTCAACGGTACCGACACGAATTTCCCTATGCACCTCATATCTCAGCTTGTGTTTCTTACTTAGTCACTTAAGCAGCGACGCTAGCGACATCTATGCCGTAGGTAAGCCCTCAAACTTTTTCGGCATTCCTTTGGAACTAACCGCTCACCCAGACAAGAGATATCGTTTCTAAGCAATCAAATTAAGATTGTTTTTTTGGAATCTTTTTGTATTAAAAAAAAAAAAAAAAAAATACTTAGTTTTTTGAATATCTTAAAATGTATTTTAAATGTCCGGAGGATGCCATAATATCATATTATTAATTCAATAACAATTTTGGACATATAGCTCTATCGTTACTATCGATGTAAATATAATGTTATTTTGTTACTAGTATATGTCACGAAATTATCCGTCATGGCGACAAACTATAAAGAGCACTGACGTTGTCATGGCGGTTTGTTTACAGTTTGTGCTAGTGTCGCCCCCTGCGGGGAGCTTTGCGTATTAGTTCCCTATTGGAATTAGGGTTTCGGTGGCAGGGTAGATGGCGCTAGTATCGCTAGGTTCGTTTGATAACTTTGACATTGGCATCACGTTTGGGATTGGTTAAATAAATGCGCCAACTGCAAGCAACTGTTACGTGAAATGAACCACACGATACTAACACCATCTAGCAATATTTCGCTAAGAAACCCTTTAACCCGGTAGTTGAGAAGTATTATGATAAGTCAGAATAGCAATTGTCACTTCATCATCATCATCATCAGCCGGAAGACGTCCACTGCTGGACAAAGGCCTCCCCCTTAGAACGCCACAATGAACGACAACTCGCCACTTGCATCCACCAGTTTCCCGCTACTCTCACGATGTCGTCAGTCCACCTGGTGGGAGGCCTGCCAACGCTTGGTCTTCCGGTTCGTGGTCAATTGCCACTTAACTATCGCAAACTGTACGACGAGCGTCGCTCTGGTATTTAGTTCTTGTTTAATGCCCGGTCTGGGCGAGCGACCGTATTGTCATTTTTCTCTGGTATGGATGGGTTCGCGTGTATGATGTCACACAAATCGCAGTAGATACTACGCGGAAAGGAAACAGAAGTGAATATACAACATCACCTATATTTTTTCACGACGCTAACATAATGATCCGTATAATTATTGTTCGTATTTTTACCTGCCCTAGAAATTTACTTACTCTACCAAATCAAACTACAAAGTAGGAAAATAGTTGAAAGATTCCTGTTTCGTAGCCAGTTTCGAATTGGGATTATTGTTACCACTCCAAAGCTGAAGACCATATCTGGCTACGAGATGTTACTAATAATAATTATTAATTAATAAGGTAATTTTCTTATGTTTACAGAAGACGTCCTAGCCCTTCTAAAAAACTTGAAGGTGGCGAACCAAATGCTCGGGGGCGCGGACGAAGACCCAGAATCAGCACAGAGTGACTTTATAGTGTACCCAGAACAAACACAGAGAGAGTTCATTCTAAATCCTGAGGATGTAAATGCTGCCAACACGTTACAATACAGTTGTATTTTAACTTTAAGTTTACTTTTAGCGTTACTGAAATAATTTTAAGCTATTTTGAATGAATCACTGTTTTTTAAATTAGACATAAAATACATCGTGTCTAAATATTAAGGGATTCTATTGTACTGGCACGGAATATTGTGAATTTTTCTAAACCTAACGGACCTGTATTTAATTGGTTGATGAGTTGAGATTTGTGTGATATGTGTTTGTGGAGGCGAAGGTTGAATGAACACACATTTATTGCATAGACGGTCGCGGGTGAGAAATTGTTTATAGTTCATTCAAAAATTGACGTTGAAATATATGAAAAACGTTCATATATTTCACTGTATTTGCGAAATCCACTTTGATATAGGTCCCAGACATGCATTTGAAAAGTTTTTTATAATATGAAGCACACAATTTTACCCTAACATAAAATTAACCTAAGATTTTTAAGTTGGATGTTGAATCTCAAACTTTACGTATTATGCTGTTGTCTATGAAAATAGATCTCAAATGAAACAAATTAAGCTTTGGGAAGTTTAAAAATTGACCACTTTAGCACTTATAAGCTAAAATCCGCTTTAGTAAGTTTACATGTTACTTTAAAATTAAAAGAAGTACTTAACATCGTAAGTTAAAATGTTTAACTTACAAGCAAGAAGTTTATCAGTCTCTGATTACTTATAAAATAAGTCAAAAGTAGGAGACTTCTTTAAACCTTGAACTGCTTATAAGCTAGATTATAAGGCTGCGTATAAGTATGAATTACAGCTAATTATGAAACAAATACCTCGTTGCTAAACAACGAAATCTAGTTATAAGTAAAAGTGATTTAAATAACTTAAGAATAAGTGCCTTCTAACATTCCTTTTTTAAATTAATTAATACACTGCCATTTGGAATGACAATTATAATACATCACTTTTCAATTGTAAGTAGTAGAAAAAAAAATTTTTTAGGAATACACTTACATCATTTCATGATAAAAAAAATTATATAGGTAGAAAAAAGATAGACAAACTGACAGCAAACTGATCTTTGTTGCACTATAAATTACAATTTAATTTTCTTTCAAAATAATTAAATATTTTTAATTACATTTAACAGTTCACTAGTCTTTAACTTAAAGTAATTAATTTACATACAAAATAAGAAATAGACGAATTAAACAATAAATGTGAATATTTCCTCATCCTATCCACTACATTATTTTCTAATAATAGAAACTTCTACCACTGAATGCATTACCACCATATATTATAAGTTTTTACTAAATTTGGCCATATTTTCTTAGTAATTGTGATCTTTTTAAATTAGGATATACCATTTCACGAAACTAAATCGAAAGCTTTTTAATTGAATAAAAATATTAAATTCTATAGCCGTTTTTATTTCCTCCTACCTCTTTCCTTCCAGTATATTTTCTTGAAGATAGTTTTACACAGTTAAAGATTTTACACAGATGTAAAAAAAGAAGATATGTTTAATATGTTTTTTAATAGTTATCTGCAAGGAAAATCTATTCCTCGGCTCGGAGATAGCTAGTTAAAATGTTTAAAAAAACAGCTATTTATAAGGAAAATAAAACCCTTAGAGATAACTAGTTATTTCCGAGGAAAAAACTTCACAAATAACTATTTATCTGGTCATGGTTACCTCCAAGGAATAAGGAACTCCGACACTCGATACCATAGAGACTTCCTCACAGCTCGCATTGTGATTCTGTTCGCCTTGTACACAAAACATAAAGGAGATTGACAAACTGAACATCTGGCAGCGTGGTGATTGGTTCTGTTGCTCTGAATGAATGAATGGACAAGTTTATTCGGCACACGCGTGATACACGCGGTGAAATTACTGGCACGTGAGGTATCCCATCTTAGACCTCTAGGTTGGCAACGCATCTGCAATACCCCTGGTGTTGCAGATGTTTATGGGCGGTGGTGATCTCTTACCATCAGGAGACCCACTTGCTCGTTTGCCATCCAGTCGAATAAAAAAAAAATAATAGAAATACAAAATATGAAATAAAATGGAAAAATTTGTATATGTGAGCGCAAAAAGGTCCCGCCTCAGAATAAATGCGGCCTCCTGGGATGGAGTAAGCGCTCTGAAGATGAGCTCTGGTTGAGTTTGAAACGCGTCAGTGTAGTGCAGTGGTGATAGATGGGTTTTTGTGATTTGTGTGCTTGTCTTTTGTGCGACATTTATCTGGATACGAAATGGAATAAAAAACAAATCAAGATTTCAGTCTTTTAATAGAATAACCTAATAATAACTGATGAATCTAACAATGTACATAGTAACTACTTTGAGAAAAAATATTTCAATAACTTACATAATAATTATTTAAGAAAAATAGGTATTTTGTTTTCATTACAAACGGCAAGTTTTTTTTATAGATAAAAAAGACAACATCTATTTAGAGTTTAATTAAAAACAATATTGGCTCAAATGATAGTCTGTTATAAAAACATTAATTGTTCTTTGAATAAAATCTTTGTGAAAAGTGATTTTAAACAGTTGAAAATATGAGAACATTAATATTTAAAATTTAAATAATAATTACAATATAAACAAGTTAATATCAAGCAATTCCATATTATTACATTAGGAACGCTTAAAAAAAGAAAATACAGTTATGGTAAAATTTTAAGACAAAATACATTTACTAAACACTTATAAGTATTATTAAATGATTTATTTACAAAATTCTAATAACAATTTGAAAGAAATTTTGAGTATTAAAATTGAGTCTGATTCTTAGACTCGTTGAAATTGGTAAAAACTAAACTTAAAACATTTTTAAACACTAAAAAGATTCACAAAAGCAATATCGATTATGAAAATTGCCAAATAACATAATAATCATAATGGTGTAATAATATCGGTAGATACGTTTAAAAATATACAATTTAATAAAAGAAGTATTGTACAACTACATTGTTTTTTTTTATAAAATGAAGAAAAATTCAAATACAGGTTTCTAGCATTAAATAACTTGAACAATGTAATTATTCTAATACACGAATACTCATTTTCCCACTACCTATTATTATACAAAGTAGTGAAATTATTTTTTCTAACAATCGTTTCTTTCCTCACACAAGTTTGTATTGAACATAAAATGGCAGTTATTTAATTTCTAAAATCTAGAATCTAGCTTGGTCAATTTACACCCAAATACCAATGCTCAGTAGGTTTCACATATGTGTGCATAATATACATGTGTTTCACCACAGTCATTCCCAATGGCAAACAGCGATGTGGAATATGATGGTATTCCATCATGGACCACATCCATATGCTTTCCTAGTAGACGCCCATTCGATCTACATTTCAACCAAAACGAAAAGAAAACAAGTCATATTTGTTAAAAAAACAATACTTAGTGACCCAAGTCTTTCTTCGAAACCACATTGGACAAAGGCGAAATATTTTTTTTTTTGCAAAATTTGTAATTGCTATAAAAAATACAAAAAGACTCCAAAAACCAATCTTAATTTGATTGCTTAATAGCGACATCTCGTGTCCAGGTGAGCGGTTAGTTCCGATGGAGTGTTGAAGTTTCTCGATGAGGGCTAAAACATAGATAGATGTCGCTAGTGTCGCTGCTTAAGTGACTAAATAAGAAACAAACAAGCTGAGATATGTGGTGCATAGGAGAAATTTGTTTCTGTAGGTACTCCTGTCCAGTGGTGGTGTAGGGGTATAGCACGCAGCACGGAATGCTGAGGACCTGGGTTCGATTCCCAGAGCTCGTCTCTTTTTCTGGTTTTTCTGTGCATCTATGTTTCACTTTGCATTTTCGATGTTAATATTTCCTTTTTCGCAACTGTAGTTTCTGTTAGCTGTACGATGGGTACTGAAACTAATTAGGGTTTTCCGACAGGCGAAACATCGCTAGATGGCGTTAGTGTCGTGAGGACCGTTTGACGGTTCTGTCACGCTTGTGATTGGTTAAATATCTAAATGATTCGATTTGTAGCATTCGAACATGGCGGATGTAGACGATATCTAATTTTGTTATTTCTGCTTCTTTGGGCTAGTTGATTTTGATGGTGTTTTATGCGGCGATTTTCAACACAGTGAACGGTGATCACAAAATTCTATATTGCTCTCGTGTCTGACATTTTCTAATGCGCAAGTTGTCTACGCGTGGTTTCTGGAATTTTGCTATCAAGTTGCAAAAACTACAATCACCGTACAACGTGAATAAGAAGAATATATCGTCGCTTCGGAGGTAAAGATACTAAAGCGACATTTGGCCAACTTTACAGGAGAGCGATTTAAAGTTTTTTTTTGACGAAAAAAATTCATAACTCGTTTCTTTGTGAACACATTCTAGAATTTCTAAGACTGTATGAAAGTCAATTCAGCATACTATGAACTGAAATGTATAATTTTGACCTAAGTACAATAGTTCAGGAGATAGGTGGCGCTTTAGTCATTCGTCTTCAACTTTTTGAGACAACGCAATAAGGTAAAAGGACTAAACGTAAGAATTGGTTTAATATATCATAATTTCAGATGACTAACGGGATATTTATTCTAGTTTTTTTATCTTCAATTTACTTAATGGCGTTGATCAATTTCTTATCAAACTGTGTTTAATGCTTATTCACCAATAATCAAGCTATTTTACAACTGCATAATGCTTAAGCACCCTTAAATGATAATCATAAAACAATACAAATACTTAATAGACTTGCAAGTTAAATGATTTGAAATACAAAATACTTATTTTCAGATTGCTTTAACGAATGATCACTAAAGGACCGTCTGCAGGGATAATACGAAACTCGAAACTCGAAGTTCGTATCGTACCGTCCCTCTCGCTCTCGTATTAAATAGTATAATTGTCAGAGGGACCGCACGACACGAACTTCGACTTTAATCAATATTACTAAATTCAAAGGAAACACAGGAAATCGTAGAAACTTTTAAGTTTTATTTGACATTGGTTCTTGTTATCGTGTTATCTGCCTATCGTCAACTATTGGGGGATAGAGTTGTTCGCGTCCGTGGGCTTTAGCTCTAGTTGCCCACACGTGTCCCCTAGGTAGCGCCAAATGAACAACCTCATTCCTGGTGGTAGGCTTCGGCAGCGGTTTGTCACCACCCACCTAACTAAGTTATGCTGCAAAACGGTCTTGGCCGTGTTCCAGCATATTAAGTTAGGAGTAACCATGTGGAGGGACGGGTCTGGGCAGGGACTTGCGTGCAAACCAGTTTCGGTATCGTCAGTTTGCTGCACCGGGTGCCTGTTCGTGGAGGGTAGCGGAATCCGAAGCACGGTGCTCCGCTGGCCGACCGCAGTTAGTAGGGGGCCCAAGTAGAGGTTTCGCCAACTTTGAAAGGCTGCCCCGCTAACTTGCGAAAGATCCCGAAGATGTGCTGTAGTGCCGGTTGGCGACCGGAGAGAGGACCCGAAAGCCGTCTTTGGGGGGTTCGGGCATCCCCGCAGTCACCAGACCGGGCTCCTTGTGTTGTGGATCACTTTCGTGTGCTGCTGGGTTAGCAGCACTGTGTCTGTTCAACTACCGTCTTTTCTAACCTATTCACTTTTGTCTTTCTCATCTCCTTCTTCTTTTCTTCCGGTGAAATTACTGCAATGGCACGTGAGGTATCCCATCTTAGGCCTCTAGGTTGGCAACGCGTCTGCAATACCCCTGGTTTGCAGATGTTTATGGGCGGTGGTGATCTCTTGCCATCAGGAGACCAGGATACCCAGACGCAGATAAAATGTCCCTTAGACACGGCGTACTCGCACTACCCACACTACCCAGGGTACAGCCTGGAGCATACTTTTAAGCCACGTGCTGGGGTCTGCTTGTACGTTCGTGATGACATCTGTACTCAGCGTCTCCACAACCTTGAGGATCCTAGCTTTTCCATTCTTTGGCTACTGATGGACACTGGTGTTGAACAAACGGTTTACGCTCTAATCTATATATCGGTCGCACAGCGGTGACTTGGAAACGACCAGGGTCTTTGATCACCTCAGTGTTACAGCACGGCGTGTGGTTCAACAACGGTATCCGCGTGCGTAGTTGGTTTCCTTGGGGGACTTTAATGCTCACCGCGAGGACTGGTTGTTCCCGTATCAAGTCAGAGTCACGGACCATGCAGGAAGAGA
This sequence comes from Choristoneura fumiferana, assembly GCF_025370935.1. Classification (NCBI taxonomy): domain Eukaryota; kingdom Metazoa; phylum Arthropoda; class Insecta; order Lepidoptera; family Tortricidae; genus Choristoneura; species Choristoneura fumiferana. Next base: position 2,532,309 of record NC_133498.1, on the reverse strand, counting down.
AGCGCGCAAGTTTGCGCTTTCGCTAGATCTCACCCAGCTGGTTAAGCAGCCGACTCTCATACCGGATGTTGCCTTGCACACGCCTAATTGCTTGGACCTTCTGCTGACGACTGATCCAGACAGGTACAATGTGTCGGTGTCTTCCCCTCTGGGTACTTCTGACCATTGTCTGGTGAAATTTGTGTCGCAGTACTCTCTTCCCGATTGCTCAATCGGTACTCTGCAAGTATGGCGATACAAGTAAGCAGATTGGGATGAGATGCGTCATTTCTTTGCTTCCTATCCATGGCAGAAAACTTGCTTTCCCAGTGACGATTCGTCGAGCTGCGCAGAAGCTGTTACCGATGTGTTGCATCAGAGTATGGAATATTTCATTCCTTTCTCTGACGTATCCACTGGTGGCAAATCTCGCCCATGGTTTAACGCTGAGTGCGCTCAAGCTGAAGCAATTAAGCACTCTACTTGCTTACTTACTATGGCTGATGCTCGATGTCGCAAAGCTCCGGACAGGACGTACACGTTAAGAAACAGCTCTTCAACAAAGCTGCCATGTCCTGCAAAAAGGTCATACGGAAAGCGCGATTCCTCCATGTTGGTTGTATCGGTGCCAAATTTGCTTTCTACCCCTCTGAGAGTAAAAAAAGAAAAGAAATAAAGAAAATACATTCCATAAGCGTTTTCGTCCTTAGCCAAATCGGTGGAGTCCAATTTCTGTCGTCCGTGACTGCCACCACTGCTGAAGTCGGATAAGTCGCTAGCTCACACTGCAGCGGAAAGGGCAAACCTGTTTGTCTCTCTGTTTGCGGAAAATTCGCGTCTTGATGATGGTAGTGCAGCGCCTCCCTCCATTCCTCACTGTGATACGTTTAAGCAGGAGGTCGAAATACACCAAATAGAGGTTTTAAGAACGCTGCGTTCTCTGGACGTGAATAAAACTAGTAATAAACTATACCTGGAATTGTTTTAAAGACCTGTGCTCCGGAACTGTCTCCGGTTTTGACACGTCTGTTCAGACTCTCCCTCAAGATGAGGTAGGTCCCGGTATCGTGGAAGATTGCTAATGTGCAGCCAGTACCTACCCAAAAAGGGCAGTCGTGCCGACCCGTCGAACTATTGGCCTATCTCAATCACCTCCATACTATGTAAGGTAATGGAGCGTGTATTGAATGCTAAGTTCCTGGTTGGTATATCTAGAAGGTAAGATCTCCTCAATGACCGCCAATACGGGTTCCGCCGAAATCGGTCCACTGGGGACCTTCTGGTATATGCTACTCACATTTGGGGTGAACCTGTTGAGAAGCATGGCGAAGCTCTTGCTGTGTCTCTCTTCCAAGGCATCCGATAGTGTCTGGCACAGAGGCCTTCTTAGCAGGATTCCTCCTGTCCTATGCTCATGGATCTCTGATTTCCTGCGGAACCGATCTATTGGAGTCGTTATTGACGGATGCTCATCTGATCTCATGGCAATCAATGCCGGGGTGCCTCAGGGATCGGTCCTATCTGCAACTCTATCATTGCTGCACATTCACGATTTGCTCATACCCGATGTCTTTGGGTACGCAGATGACGCACAATTGCAGAGAGGTACCTTTCTAACGGCCCAGGCCAGCGATGATAAGATCGGGCACTCAGGGAGGTTATGGTACAGCGGACGAATTCGACCTCGGAGGCCATGTCCGATTGGGGCTCGGCCAACTCGGTCCAGTTCAGTGCTGCCAAGACACTGGCGTGTCTGTTTACCGCTAAGCGGAGACCATTCACTTTGGCTCCTACAGTCCATAGGGGGGCCTTACCAACTAAAGACCACCTTGAGGTTCTTGGGTTAGACCTTCAATCTAGTCTCAACTTCGGTGCGGCTATTGAGTCCAGAGCGAAAACGGCTGCTAAAAAACTTAGTGTCCTATATAAGGTGAAACGGTATTTCACACCTGAGCAGCTTTTTACTCTTTACAAAACGCAGGTAAGGTCCTGTATGAAATACTTCTGTCGCCTTTGGGACGGTTCCGCCAAGTATCAGTTAGCCTCATTGGATTCGGTGGAGCGCCGGGCCCGAAGACTCTTCGGTGACAGTCCGCTGATCAGGAACAGGCTACGTAGCCTCAAGAACCATCGTACAGTTGCTTGTCTGTCTGTTTTTTTTTATATAGTACTTAAGTTGCATGTTATCTCATGTTTTATTTCAAATGAGATCACAGCAGATTTGTTTTTATATAGTAAAGCCTGGACGTTTAAATAGCTAGATGTCAATTCATCATATTTCTATATCATACCCTATTTTCGATACATAGAAGTCTCACAATAAGGTTACCTTTTTATCATGTTCCTTCGTACCTAACTCTAATAACAGTCAATAGAGTTAGTGCACATAATCATAATAATTATTCGTTTACAAACATACCTTTCGTAATCACAATCAATTATTACAGGTTTGTTGCCAACACGCTCTATAATTGCGTTGATATAAAAGACGCGCATAGTACCTTACCTATCCTTGGTAAAGCGATTGTAACTTAAATTCCTAAGATTAAAGTCCAGATTACTTTGGCATGATATCTACAATTCGTATGAAAATATCGTGGCTACTTTTACTAACTGGCCAATATAATGGATTTTTCGTAAAAGAAAAATAACTAAACACTTTCTTTTTTGACAATAAAATGACAGATTATTGACTTACTGGACCAAACATAATCCTTTAATATTATGTTTTTTTACTAATTTAAATATTTTCTTTCTTTTGCTATGTTGTAATGACGCTAATACACCACAGATTCTATTAACTGTTTTGTACTAAATACTCAAACGACTTAAATATATTCTTATCAGTTTAACGAAAATACTAAACGCATCCAAAACTTCAGAATAGACTGGAACAATTTACTAAAGCGACGAAGAATCATATTTCTTGATATGCACAGAGTACTAAAACGCCAAATGTATTTAAAGGTGAAGAATTACAAATGACTTAACAATATAAACGTGTAGAATCTAAAACAGGTAAAAGCACTAATGAGAAAATACTCAATTTAAGCGTCGGATTAGTAAGAAGTGTCCCAATTTCACTGATTTTTCAGGGACTAAAGCGCCTAAAAAGTCCTCTGATCGTCCCGAAACTCCGATAGATCGATGCAGAAAAATTCGCTGATTCCGGTGGTATATATAACTCAATATGGCCCAAAGTGTCGCTTTAGTATCTTTACCTCCGAAGCGACGATATATTTTTTTAATTTATGCTTTCAACATTAGCGCACCCATCGATTAACAACGGGGTGTTTTTAAAGGGGTGGACTGAAAATCAGCGCTGTGTCAGTCAGGGCAGCCAATGGAACCCTAACTCACAGCATACGCTGAGTACATCCCCTTTGTCACAGCAAATGTTAGTGTTTAATTCTAGTTTTTTATATTAATTAAGTCTACGTTGTACTATGTGTTGTGGCAATAAATGATATCTTATCTCATCTTATCTATTCATTGTTGTTGATACTCATTAGCCCAAAATTTATATAGTTAAGTAGCGTTTTCACCAATAAAGTGCGAGGATGTTTTATCATAAATCAACTAGCGGGATCTAATGGTAGATATACATGTGCGGAGCCTCACGTAAACAC
>NC_133498.1:2486635-2528691 GCF_025370935.1 Choristoneura fumiferana | reverse complement strand
AAGCCCGAAGGTTCCAAGACGTCTGGTGCTCCGGACTGACCAAGGCCGACTGATGACGTTCGTTAAGGGCTGCATGCCGCGGGATGCGTCCCGCATGCTGCTGCGGCAGGAGAGGTCATGGTGGCCCGATGCAGTCGAATATTTGCTGTTCACTTGATACCTTACTCGATAGGTTTGAATAAAATAAAAAAAAAGTTACAATATTTTGGCGCCAAAAATCCGCCGATCAAAAATCATCGAGACGAATCCAATGACGTAAATTAATTCAAAATCGGTTCAGCCGTTGAGTAGTTGAAGAGAGACTAGGAATAGACATACTATTTATATCCTCCTTCTTCGCAGTCGGGTATAAAGGACAACTAACCTAACCATAAAAATTTCATTTTTAATACAAGCTTTTTTTGCTGACTTTTCTTGCATTGTCACCAAACTACTTTTGCATACCAAATTTCAAGTCGTGCTATTTAACCGTTGAGAGTTCTAGTACATTATTGTATTGTCACGTGATTTACATTAGTATGCCAAATTTCAAGTCAATCCGACTACTGGAAGTTGGTCAAATTTAACTTGCAAGATTTGACTACAGACAGACAGACAGGCAGACAAACGGGACAGGTGAAACTAAATCATCATCATCATCATCATCATGTCAGCCGAAAGACGTGCTAGGGCTGGGGCTAGGACTTTGTTATGTAGCTAACTTAAAGTTCAACAGCCGGGACCCATTAGGTACCTACTAAGATTTTTTTGAGCTGGTCACGATTTGAATGGGTCCCGAATGTTGAACTTTAAGTTAGCTACTGAACAAAGTTAGCCCACTTGACTATGTTTTCTTCTTTTTACTATTTTCTTAAGGCAGTCGGTTTTTTTATTTTTATTATTTATTGTTTTTTTTCACACTTTTTTAATAGTTCTGTGAAAATGGTGGATTAAAAATATTATTACCCATATTATTGTATATTTAGAATGTGCTAATTATTAGCTTTCACTAAAAATAAATTTATTACTATGTAGTACAAATCAAAATAAAGGTAACGACTAATTCGACAGACAAACGGGACAGGTGAAACTAAATCATCATCATCATCATCATGTCAGCCGAAAGACGTCCACTGCTGGACATAGGCCTCCCCGAACGCTCTCCACTCAGACCGGTCTTGTGCTTTCCGCATCCACCGCGATCCCGCGATCTTAACCAAGTCGTCGCTCCATCTTGTTGGAGGCCTACCGACAGCTCGTCTCCCGATCCGCGTAACTAAATAAAAGCTTGTAAAAAAAATAGAAATAGTGCTTGAGGAACTTGAAAGTGAAGGTTATGCACTCCAACGGCCCTATGTAAACCGGAACATTGTAGCAGAGTGGTGCTGAGGCTACAAACTAAATGAGGACAGGTGTTCTTTGGTGTGTATTCGGAAAGTCATTACAATAAAAAATATTTCTAAAAGATTAGTTTACTGCAGCGCCCTCTATTAGTTACCGAAGGGACTACTTAGTTAATTCGTTTGCTGCAAACAATCGATAACCTTGAGTCAATGATCAATAACTAATCCATGTAACTTACCTAGATTCAATAGATGGGCTGGTCATGCACGTTGACGGTAACTGTACACATTATTATGATTTAAAATTTCTAGTCAGTCAACGGTAAAATAAAAATGGTATAAAGTAGCTAAACCTTTTATTTAGTCAAAAAATATGTGTCACAATACAATATAACAGGCCCTGGATGGGTGCAAACTTTCCCCAACCTCGCTTCGCACAAAAATCTTTAAAAAACGTAGTGAAATAGACGAAATGATTCCCCACAAATTAAGTCAAACCGAGATTAGAATACGATTGAGCATATTATGACGTTTTTAGGGTTCCGTAGTCAACTAGGAACCCATTAGTTACGCCATGATTAATCTTAATTTGTATTCTTTATGTAGCAAGCAACGCCATCTAGTAGTTCGCTGCAAAACACGCTAGGATCCTTCCTAGTTATTGAAGATGTATCGATAGAATTTTACACAATGTAACTACTGCAAAACCGCAGCTTTAATGTGATAGATGGCGCTAGTTATGATAAAGCCGTGAATAAAGAGAATCATGGGTTCAAATCCCCCACAACTCTAAGTTTTTAGAAATTCATGAACTTAAATTAGATTTATACGACGACACGGTGGCGGACACTGATTTCTGTGATGGTGGATGACGGATCTTACTTGCACGCGCACCCGCAGGCTGCACGCGCCAGCTAGCGTAGGCCCTTAAGGTAATTTTTCAGTGAGAGGAGAATTGAAATTTGTATGGCGGCGCCCGCTGCGGCCTGCGGCGGCTCGCGCGGGCGCGCGATAATACATAAAAAAATCCATAATTATTTATTATTTATTTATTTATTCCAACAAAAAAAATACAGCATTACAGTTAGACACCAATGCGCTTTAAAATTCAAATTATACAAAACAAAAAAAAACATTTAGAAAAAAAAAACTATGAATAGTTAGGGATTTTTGAACGTCGTCTTCGTCGCTACCCTAAAACGACGGAACACCACACCCTCCGGCCAGAAGTAGGAGCGCAGGAACATCTGCTGGTGCTTGGCAGGCACTTGGTGGCATAATGGTGGTTTTCCACCGGCGATTCGAGACGAGACGAAGCGAGACGAGAATTGAGTATGCATTCTCGATCGCCCGCCGCGAGCCGCCGCGGGTGCCGCCATACAAATTTCAATTCTCGTCCCGACTCGTCTCGTCTCGCCTCGCCGGTGGAAAATCACCTTAATGATCTTACAGTGACGCTTACGCCAGCGCGGGTGGTAACCGCGGCCGGTAAAACTATGTAAACGATCAAACGAGACGAACGTTAAACTATGACGCTCCAAGAGACGCAAAGCTCGTGGGCCGCGACGCTTACCAACCTAGCAATGCACCTACGAGAAGTTTCCAAAGTTGCAAAACTTTCAACGTGAGAAGTTCACGGTAACTTCTGAGAATGTTCTCGGGAATTTATCTCCTGACGTGTGCTGACGCGTGGAATTCGGTTATCGCGCTCTGTTCCCTCGGGAACTGTGCATTTTTCCGGGATAAAAACTAGCCTTGTCACTCTCTGGTCTTTAAACTATCTCTATGCCAAAAATCACGTCGATCCGTCGCTCCGTTTAGACCTGAAAGACGGACAAACATACAAACACACACACTTTCGCATAATATAAGTATGGATTTTGACAGTAATTAGGTATACACAATACGATTAATTTTTGTAAAATACAATATACAATACAATTTATCCCATAAAAACGCAAAAATGCAATGTACTTGCAAAAGCGTCACTCTAAAACCACCCTTACAGTCTAGTCCACAGAATAGATAATACTTAGTACAAGTAGTCTAGTCAACTCTATAGTCGTATAACGTAAATGGAGATAACGATGTGTAACGATGTTTTTGGGAATACCTACCCACACAGATTTTTGGGAAATCCCGGAATTTCATTCAACCGCTTGAGGATCGATGGTGTAGCGTGCGAAGTCGCGGGGAAAAGCTATTAATATAATACGATCTTTGGTCGAATTTAATCCACTTCAAGGCATCTTCATCTATATATTTTTTTTCCCACTATTATCACAAATGCCAAAGTTTGTTTATTTGTTACTTAATCACGTGTAACAAATCATTCCTATTTAGTTTACTGCTCAATATTATATGCAGAACTTCTAAATAAACATATCTTTTCAACCCCCGACGCAAACAGAGGGGTGTTATAAGTTTGACCGCTATGTGTGTCTGTGTGTCTGTCTGTCTGTGTGCTTGTGGCAGCGTATCTCTTAAACGGGTGGACCGATATGAATGCGTTTTTTTATTTATTTGAAAGCATGTTTTCTAGCGATGGTTCTTAGACATGTTTTATTAAAATCGGTTCAGCCGTTTTTGAGGTATTGAACTTTGAAGTGACAATGTCGGGGGTTTTCCAACTTCTTGTTGGTTAGTTCGACTTACCAATTCTACAATACTACCTTCAGGGTGTCCCTGAGTATGGGGCTTTAAATTAAAGGTTAGATTCTACTCGCATAACCAAGCTACTTTTGTTTTGTAACATTTTCACATAACTTGAATTTAGATAATATTGATCCTCAAAGTTTAATCGCCGTTGTCGAGAAAAGAAGAGTCTTAAATATCTTAAACATTTTAACGAGCATTTCTTGTATATCTATATATATAAAAGGCAAAAGTGATTGACTGATGTATCAACGCACAGCCCAAACCGCTAGGTCTAGGGATTCCAAATTTAGCACGTAGGTTCCTTTTAAGGTCTAGGGGTGCACTAAGAAAGGATTTTTCAAAATTCGCCCTTTAAGGGGGTTAAATGGGCGTCCAAAGTTAGTATGGGGAAACAAGATTAGTTAGACTATTTTATTCGAAACTTCACAGGAGTACTCTTAACAATAAATAAGTAAACATGTATTTCAGATTTTTTGAGAATTCAACCCCTAAAAGGGGGTAATGTGGTGACAAAGTCAATAGAAAATCAATCGTTGATATAGCAACGCACAGCCGAAACCACTGGACGTAGACTTGAAATTTTTCACATAGATACCTTAATAAGCATAAGCAAGTACTAAGCATCCACTAAGACAGGATTTTTGGAAATTCTTACGGGAACGGGAAAAACGGGATTTATATATTCGATTCCGAGTGATCCTATCTCAGTAACTATAACAACTAGACTCTTCAAATTTGATTCACAAGTAGATATTACATTAATCAAAACATTCATTTCAAGATTTTTGGAAATTCCCACGGGATAAGGAAAAAACGGCATTTATATATTCAGTTTAATGGAATCTTATGAACTATAATTACTAGACTCTTCAAATTTGGCATAAAGTAGGTGATTATAATAAAAAACAGTTTTAAGTATTTTGGGAAATTCCCACGGGATAAGGAAACAACGGGATTTATATTCAGTTTAACGGAATCCATTTTTCGTTTTACTGGTCTTAGAAAACTGATATTTGGCATTTAGGTTCCTTGAGAAGTTTAGGGGAACACTACAAAAGAATTTCCCGAAATTCTGACGGGAACGGGAAAAATGGGATTTTTCGTTTTACTGGTCCTAGAAAGCTGAAATTCGGCATGTAGGTTGTTTGGGGAGTGAAGAGGAGCGTTAAGAGAGGGCTTTCCGAAATTCCCACGAGAAAGGGGAAAATACGGGATTTTTCGTTTTACTGATTGTAGAAAACTAAAATTTGGCATTTAGGTTCCTTGGGGAGCGTAGGAGAGCACTACAAAAGGATTTCCCGAAATTCTGACGCTAACAGAAAAAAACAGGATTTATCGTTATACTGGTCGTAGAAAGCTGGAATTTGGCATGTAGGTTGCTTCGGGAGTGTAGAAAAGCATTAAGAGATAATTTTCCGAAATTCTCACCGGAAAGGGAATAAATGGGATTTTTTGTTTTACTGGTAGAAAGCTGAAATTCAGCATGTAGGTTGCTTGGGGAATGTAGAGGAGCATTTGATTGAGAGAGGACTTTCCAAAATTCATATGAGAACGGGGAAAAAAAGGATTTTTCGTTTTACTGGTCACAGAAAGCTGAAACTTGGCAAGTGGGTTCCTTGGGGGCTTGGGGATTGGAGGGAAACATTTATAGAGCATTTTCTGAAATTCCTATGGGAACGGGAAAAAACAGGATTTTGCGTTTTACAATACAATACAATACAATAACTCTTTATTGCACACCAATACAGTAAACAGTACAGAGAAAACAAGTATATACATAGAGATTTTCTAAGGTAAGCAATAGGCGGCCTTATCGCTTCAGAGCGATCTCTTCCAGGCAACCTTTACAATGGACAGAAATAAGGAATACATTTTAGCAGGTGGTGCAATTTACAGTAGATTATAGCGGTATCAAGAATACATAAAACTAACACATACAATACACATACACAACAAATCTAAACAGATAGATAGGTAGATAGATACCATAACAACACATAAATAAGCTAACTATAACATTTATACGCAAGATGACAGGTAGTGCTCCCTAAGCATAGACCTAAAGATAGGCAAGGACTTTGCGCGCCTCAAGTCTATCGGTAGGGAGTTCCACAACCGAGTGGCCTGGACAGTGTAAGAATAAACATAGAATTTAGAGTTTGAAAGTGGGACAGTAAGGAGGAAGTTCTGAGAGCAACGAACAGAAGTAACATAGCTAAATCGCTCTTTGAGGTAGCAAGGAGTTGCAGGGTTAAAGAGAATGCCGTAGAGAAGATGGAGAATGTGAGAGTTTCGGCGAAAGCGGATGGGGAGCCACCTGAGCTGTGATCGGAAATTAGAAACATGATCATATTTACGTAGGCCAAATATGAACCGAATGCACAGATTTTGAATTCGCTCAAGTTTATTCAAGTGCTCTTCTAAAAGATCGGGATAACAAATGTCAGCATAATCGAAAATAGGGTGCAGTAAAGTTTTTGCAAGCGCAACCATGGTAGCAAATGGAAGGAAATTCTGAAGGCGTCTTAGGGATCCCATCGCAGCAAACACCTTCCTGCTAATCTCACATACATATGGAGTCCATGACAGAGTGCGGTCCAAGATAACACCCAGATTTTTTACCTGATCGGCAAATGGTATCAGAACTCCGTCGAAAAATACAGATGGCAAAGATACAAAGTCAACCCTTGGGATAAGTTTCGAGCTGCCAACAATAATGACTTGGGTCTTTGTCGGGTTAACCTTTAGGCCATATCGTTGGCTCCACCTTAAAATCTTTGTCAAATCCAGGTTAATGGATTCGATAACCGACGGAAGGTCAGCAAGCATGCCTTGGGAATAAATTTGTTTTACTGGTTGTAGAAAAAATTCAAAAGCTTATACTGCACGTACGCTGCAAAGAGCTCTTTAACCGACTTCAAAAAATGAAGGAGGTTATGCATTCCGCTATATATATTTATTTATGTATGTTCACCGATTTTTCGCTCAATTGTAGGTAGACCGATTAAAAAAATATATTCTTAAGAATATCTACTCCCCCTCGGGAAATTTCCCCAAGATCCTGTCATCAGGGGGATTTTGTTTTTTTTATTCAACTGGTTGGCAAACCAGCAAGTGGGTCTCCTGATGGTAAAAGATCACCACCGCCCATAAACATCTGCAATGCCAGGGTTTTGCTGATGCGTTGCCAACCTAGAGGCCTAAGATGAAAATCGATGGCAACCCAAATTTTGTGGGCATGCATGAAGTACGTTTTTTATATATTTTCTAGAGTTATTTAAGTATTTGCGTCTGGTAGAAATCATCTCATGTTGATGAGCTGATGATGGAAGGTAAAGCTCCTTAACGGTTAGGACTTAGAGGAAGTTTCTTTAAATATCATATGCACGTATACGTCTACCTATAGGTAGACCTTTAGTTGTATTCTTTCTGGTTATTCAGGTGAGCTGATGATGGAAGGTATAACTCCTTAACGGTTAGGAGGACACATTAAGTACCTACGCCAAACCAATCAACTCATTACGTAACAAAATTTATCCATACCTGTAAAACAGTTTACTGTGACAGGCTGACTGACTGACAGACGACGCGTCGTTTAAACTACTGAATTTGGCACACATGTAGATAAAGTATCATAGAACACTAAGTATGGATTTTTCGAAATTTCCATGGGATAAGGAAATATTTAACTTTGTCTGCTTCTTTGTTTGTTTGGGAGAATCTCTGGAAAAACTGAGCTGATTTAAAAAAATCTATTAGTGAAAGCTTTTTAAAAATCGATACCCGAAATAATAGAGGCCTGTTTCAATTCAATCGCGGACAGTGTGGTTTTTCTTTTAAATTCACTTATTCCTATCCCGCGGGAACAATCCTATGCCGCGTAGGTACGAAGTCGCGGGCAAAAGAAACACGTGGGTTTTCTAAAATTACACCCCTGACCTAAAGATGTGAAACAGGGGTTCAAAGTTTGTACGAATTATAATTATGAAGGTTGATTTTTAAATTCAAAAATTTGCAAATATACTCCTCCGAAAAATCAATTAAAACACGAAAATAAAGATCGTAGGAAGTAAATCTGTGTTACCCCAAATTTAACGCGAGCGAAGCCGCGGGCAAAAGCTAGAATATAAATATATTTCAGGGATCTCGAAAACGACTCCAAAGATTTCGATGAAATTTGGTATGCGGGGGTTTTCGGGGATGAAAAATCGATGTAACTTGGTCCTATCTCTGGAAAAAAAATTGTTATCGAGTTTAAGCCCGAGCAAAACTCGGTTGCCCAGGTACTAATGCCTTTAAACGAGCAATTCTTGTACCTATATATGTATATTTTATATATATTTCGGGGTTCTCGGAATCAGCTCCAACTATTTCGATGAAATTTGGTATGTGGGGTTTTCGGGGATGACAAATCGATCTAGCTTGGTATCATATCTCTGGGAAAACGCTTATCATCGAGTTTTAGCCCGAGCAAAGCTCAGTCGCCCAGGTACTAATAACTGAACTCAGATCACCGTTTATAAATGATTATATATTGTTTATTGCAATCAATAGTACAACTTTTGAGAGTGCTTACGATATGAACTTAATTAAATTGATACAACACATCGTTGGCCGAAGTTAGGCGCGCAGGTCGTAGTGAAGGCTTTCGATTCGATTCCGTAAAATAGCGATGCAGGGGTTGTCGTGAGATGCAGGTGCTACAAAGTCCAGGTCAGGCAGAAGTTGTTGATAAAAACTCAAGAACAGCAGAAATTATGGGTGCACAGCGTACAAGCCTCTTACAAACAAAACAAAGTTGTATTCCCCTTAATGGCGGCCTTAACAAAGTTGTAGTTGCGTGTGACGGCGACATTTGACAACTGACAGCTGTCATTCCGACCTCTTTTTTTTCATCAAGCAGACCAAGGCACAAAACCTATTAATCTCACCAAACGTGTGGTTTGCCGAAAAAAAGTTTCAATTTATATATCCAAAAGAACGGCAATTGTAAACAAAATGTATTTACAGCAGTAAGAAAGAAAGAAAGAAAGAAAATGCGTTTATTGCCAACAATTAGGTAGGTATATAATGCATATTACACAAGAAGGGTACCTACTCTAAAAATTAAGTTAACTTACTAACTATATGCGGGTTCTATAAAAGTTCGTGAGACCTGCTTTCTAATGTAGGGGTTAATGAACTTTTATAAAAATCCCGCCTTAACCTAAAAGCTACTTACATTACATACAAGTCTACTATCGATTAAAAAATGTAATATGAACCATCCTAGAAAAGTTAAGGTACTGTGGGGACTGTAACTTGGTACGAGCTTAGGTAATGGGGATCTACGCGCGTGACTTTAAACTCAGTTCAAATAAAATTGATATTTCTTTAATTTTTAGATTTATCGTATAGCTTATCAATACTTAACAGAGATAGGTCCAGCCGCTCAGGCTGTCAGGAGCAATCTGTGCTCCATGTATACCGCTGTCAATCGTCTTTTTAAATTCAAATTCTAGAATCATACAATATAAAAAAACTATCATTATACATAATAAAGTCAATCTGGCCAGCCAGGTGGTCAGTTTCACCACCTGCCAGCGGTATACAGCCTAGTCTAGTACCCAATACGGTATTTGACTATTTTGTTTATGTTTTATAAATTAAAACTACACAATGCCTATTATCGAATAGAAAAACAATTTTTAAGCTACCTTTACAAATAACAAAGTTATGAAGGTTTGAAATTCAAGATTAGACAGAGAAAGACATACTGGCATGTGACGTCACACGCCAGTACCGCCATACTTGCTGCATAGAGGAAAGCGTTTGAGAAAGAGACAGGTATATAGATTTTTCAAAAAATCACTATAAATCTAATTTTCAACCGATTTAAATTTTCTCTTCACTAAGCACTATCTGTATATCTATATTTTCATAATAATATTTAGATATGGCAAAATCAGGAGTTGTCAAATACCGTATTAACGGGATACATAGAATAATGTTTTGACCCAGTAAATTACCCCACCCAATTGAATTTCGTGGCCCTTGAGTCTATTCAGATTCAGTTACTGGAGGTTCTTGCGACTCCTGAGCAATCTTGTATTGAATTGTATTGTTAAAAAGCGTTATTGTACATAAAAACACATGAAAATAACAGAACACAGGATAATAAGATGTACAAAGGCGAACTTATATCTTAAGGGAAATCTTCCAGTTAACCTTTGAACGATTGACAGCATATCAGACGCAAGAGTAGACACTACGAGTACACTGAAAAGATAGAAGAACCGAAATTTTTATTTAACTCAGACATTGCATTATAAACACACGTTATACATATATAGGTACACACTAATACATAATATTAAAGTCAATAAACTAATACATATCTATACAAATCTTCTCCCCCCATAGGTCCGTCCCATCTCCCGTCCTCGCCATCCTCTTCTCCACCAAATCTTGCGAAACCGATTTCCTGTCCCATGTCACCATCCACTTCCTTCATCACCATTACCTTTAATCACTTCCTTCATCTAAATATCTCGAGACCCTTGAAACTATTGAGACACTGGAGCTTGCGTCCCTTGATCAATCTTCTTCCCCCAAAGGTCCGTCCCATCTCCTGTCCTCGCCATCCTCTTCTTCAACATGTCTTCAGAAACTGCTTTCAAATCCCAGGCCCATCCCAGTTTCGCACATATATCTATGAAAATCGTGGTGAAATTGGCAAAGGTATTCCCCAGTTCAGACGTCCGATAATCCAAGGGGAAAGTATGGTGGTAATTGTGATATGTTTCCCCTGTAGGCATTATAGAGAGGTAAACGTTATTGGTAGCTGTGATGTGTTTATCGTAAGGTTTATGGCCATAGGCATGATTGGCGCTGTTGATGAGGAAAGTGAGGTTGAGGTTGATTATGAGACGAAGGTAGGAAAGATGCCACGCGCAGTTGAACGTCTCTCCCCAGCATACCATAGGTATGAGGGTTGGCAGGGCTACGGCTGTAAGAACAGTCAACTCTTTGATGTACCTGAAATGAGAGCATTTTGTTAGAATAAACCGCCAAAAAAACTGAAAAGAAAAAAATAATAAACATTTCTCTCCTATTTAACCTTAACCTAGTTTGAAGTCAGTGAGAATTATCATAATAGGACTACTCTGTAAAAAGTTATGCCGGTCATACATTACAATCAGTGAGTGAACCCCCTGTTTTCTTACTCTTGGGCAGGTTTTTTTTTCAAATGTATATGGGACCACCCTCGGGCTATACACGCTTTTCAATAAAAAAAGAATTATCAAAATCGGACTACTCTGTAAAAAGTTACGCGTGGTCATACGTAAAAAAATATACGCGTCGACTTGAGAACCTCCGTTTTTTTTCTTCGGTTGAAAAGAAAATAAATGGAAGATTATTAAGTTAAACGAAACACAACAAGGAAACAAAAGATTTGCAAAATTTAAATAGAAACTGTCTTGAGAACTCTTACACATGACCGAATTTTGCCCATTGCCGAATTTTGGTAATTACCAAAGCCAAATCAAATGTATTTAAAAAGAACAGATCCTCGTTAATAAGTGAAAATCGCAAAGTTGGAGTCTATAAACAGACAACATGGATTCCAAAAAATGTGGATGTTTAAAATATAGCACATACGTAGATAGCTTATAACCTGAATTAATAAGTACTTAAGATACTTTTCATCCCGTTGCAGCTTCCACGGGATAGTGATTGATAATCGAACAACTAGATGTTTATGACCTGAATAAAATTAAACTCAATGGTAACACTTACTTCTGCTGAAACAGCAACACTGGATTGTTAAAGATATCAGACACGTCAATAGTTTTGGACTTTTTAGCGACTTCTGGGTGCTTTTCCACTAGTAACCAGCCGCAATGAGAATAGAAAAAACCCCGGATAGAGTTGTGAGGGTCTGCATCAGTGTCGGTGTATTTGTGGTGCAGGCGGTGGTCGCGGACCCAATGGATAGCGGAGTTCTGGCAGGACATGCTTTGGCAAAGCATTAAGAAAATTTCGAGAGGGCGATTCACTTTGTAGGATTGGTGAGACCAGAGACGATGGGCGCCTGCAGTCACGCCTAGAATGCTCAACCATAATGTGGCTACAGCTGTAACAGAAAGGAGGAGTTAAACTGGTTTCTGTTTAGTCTTTAAAGCAGGCATTCGTGAGGCGTTCCCCACTTGGGCCTACAACCCGGCCGTTACAGCTTTTCGTAAATTCAACGGTAATAAATTAATTAATTTATAACAAATTCACTTTTAATAACTATTTTTTTGCTTGCAACTCTCGTGGCACTACCAATACTAGCATGTTCACTAAGCAAACGCGTTCACACTTGCTTATTACCTTTCCCCCTTCCACCCCCGCATCAACTAGCATGATCTCTAAGAGCAGGGCCTGTTATTAGAGAGCATACCACAAAAAGCATGCTCGATAGTAGCATGTCCTGAACACACATGCTACTAGGTAGCATTTGCTCGATAGTAGCATGCTAACGTGCTACTAATGAGCATGTGTATCAGTAACTTTAAGTCCAGCCACGGTGCTCTCACTAACTAGCGAGTGTTAGATTATATAGAATACTCAGTAGTTCTAAGTAACCTTTGTAAACCAGTAGACCAGGTATGTCATGAATATGTTCATATGTTCCAATATTTTTCTCACAATAAAGTTAAGAAATGAAACACTGGTTATTTTGACAATAATGTAAAAGGAATGAAGTTAATTTAATATTGAAAATACAAACTGAAATATAGATGCACAGAAAAACCAGAAAAATAAGACAAACACTGGGAATCGAACCCAGGTCCTCGGTATTCCGTACCGCGTGCTATACCGCTACACCACTGTTGGTCAACGGCACAGACACGAATTTCTCCTATGCACCACATATCTCAGCTTGTTTGTTTCTTATTTAGCCACTTCAGCAGTGACGCTAGAGTGACATCTATGCCGTAGCCCTCATCGAGAAACTTTCGGCATTCCATTGGAACTAACCGCTCACCCGGACAAGAGATGTCGTTATTAAGCAATCAAATTAAGATTGGTTTTTTGGAATCTTTTTGTATTTTTTATTTCAATTCCAAATTTTTACTTTTACGGTCATCCCGTAAAACCTAAATTGAAAATACAAACTGAAATATAGATGCACAGAAAAACCAGAAAAAGAAGACCAACACTGGGAATCGAACCCAGGTCCTCGGTATTCCGTACCGCGTGCTATACCGCTACACCACTGTTGGTCAACGGCACAGACTCGAATTTCTCCTATGCACCACGTTTCTTATTTAGCCACTTAAGCAGTGACGCTAGCGACATCTATGCCGTAGCCCTCATCGAGAAACTTTCGGCATTCCATTGGAACTAACCGCTCACCCGGACAAGAGATGTCGTTATTAAGCAATCAAATTAAGATTGGTTTTTAATCTTTTTTTATTTGAAACGTGAAAAAAAAGTGTCATTGACGTAACTCAATTATCTTCGACTCCGTGGCTAATCGAAAAATTAAAAAAAAAATACTTTCCACCCAAGAGATGAAAAAGCAATTTTCCACCCAGCATCTACACGTGAAAATTAAACTTTCCGAACAGGAGAGATGACAAATAATAATAATACCTAATACTTACTAAATACAATCGTCTGCCATTTGGCTTCAGGTAACAAATACGCTCCATATAGCCCCGCGATGTGCCAGTATACATACACGAGGACCACCCTGTATGATACTTTGTAAGTCCGTGGACCAGCTTGAGGAGCTATTCGTTCTACATTATCTTCCTCATACTGAACTGATTCCTGTTTTTCGGAATTCGGAGGCATCTTGACAGAAGAAACTGAAAGCAAAATCAACCAATCAATTTAATCAGCCCACATCCACGCACTGCTGAGTAAAGGCTTTCTTTATTTTCACTTTTCCCAATCCTGAGCTAGTCTCAAGTCTCATATACAGTTTATCTTAGTTTAGTTGGTAAACTGCGGGTGAAGGAAAATATGCATGTAAAGTAAATGAACTATACATAAACTATTACTTTGCTGACCCACATCCTTGACGTGGGATGAGGGCGTATCGCAGACGGGGCGGACACTAGGCGAGGGCGTCTCCGCCTCGTCTGCTTTGGATCCCGAGGTTTTTATATACTTTTCACGACACTGCTTGAAAATTTGGCCATAGATTACCTAAATCCGGTACCCAAAACTGCCTATATATGCACCAATGAAACACATTACGGTAACAAGTCGTATCTATATATATTTCAGTATTCAGTATTCATTTATTTGGCAAAAACATAAGACTTATAAATACTAGTACTTACAGAAATTATGCACACCTTTCATAATACGATACGACTTTTTAGAATATATTTCAGAATTTTATTCCCGGCGTGCTGAAACGAGAATCGGACCTATCAAAAGTAATCGTCTGCTGCATGTAAAATTAAATTGACCAATGAGATGCGTCATTTATGACTTTTGTGAGGCGTTCTTTTTTACTTAAACGCGTAATAAGCACAAAATTATTTAATTTTTTTAAGCATGAAAAAATGCCACTGCATAAACTTTTTAAATCTGCTGCGCACGGCACATTCTCGTCATATTCAACTTGCTGCCGCAGCCAGGCTGCCATTTTCATTTTTTAAATATGTGGTTTTGGATACCGGCCACTAAAAACGTACTCTTTAAAAAAAATATTATGTCACAAAAAAAACAAAAATCGGCGGGAGCAACGCAGTCTTTCGATTTATATTGTTTTGTTTTGTGATAAAAGATTATTGCTTATTTTTTAAATCGTTTTCTATATATTATATTCATTACATTATATTAAAATTTAATAACTGAGTTATTCCATTTTAATATAATGTAATGAATATTATATAAAAAGAAAATGATTTAAAAAGTATCTCGGAATTGTTATCGATACAATAAAAAAATAAACAACCCCAATTATTCTCCTGCAAAATAAAGAAATAAATACAACTAAATGCAGTAAATCGTCAATTACTGGCCACCGTCCAATAACTGGCCACCTTATACTAAAATGAACTAAATAGAACTCATTTTAGTAAAAGGTGGGTTACCCAACCCATAACCCAAATAGAATACATTTTTAGTATAAGGTGCAATGGGTTACCCATACCCAACCCATGACCCTTATACTTTAAGCCGTGGTGGCCTAGTGGTTTGACCTATCGCCTCTCAAGCAGAGGGTCGTGGGTAGGGGTCACAAAACCGCTAGTATTTTTCAAAACCGGGTTTTCGGTTTTTGTACTCTAGTAAAACCGGGTTTTCCGATTTTTCGGTGATTTTTCGGTTTTACATATAATAAGTGAAAAAACGGCATTTTATGAATTTGTTATTTAATATTCAGTCATTTAACCGATAAATCATTATTCTGCACTTATCTTAAAATTATTAGGACAAAATAAACTTTGCAAATAAACAATAAGCAAAATAAAACAACTAAATGAAACCGCCTCTTCCTCTTCTGGAACTCGAACTAATTAATACACAAAGAAATAAAACGTATTATTCATTTAACGAAAGTAAATACTCTTAACAATTAACATTTGAGACCAATAATCATTTTCTTTCTTAAGTTAAACTACTGAATAAGAGATCAGCAAAGAAAATATAATACAAATTTACTATTATCTCTCCCCTCACAATCCTCACATCCTTTTCTTTACTGATGGAAATTTTTCTCTATTAGCAAGCATCTATAATGGGTGGAAGGATTTGGCTGTGTATGTGTATCGCAGTGACAAACTGGAAATGTACTCTCTGAGTACTTGGATATCATCTGTTGACGCCAGGGCATGCATAATTGATAAAATAGACGAGATTGTTGCCCCTAAGCGGCATCTGCAGAGCCAGTCATTAAGAAATAGTACTCTGAACATGCTATGTGTGCGATATAAAATATACACAGTTGGTTCAAAGTGTGTTCAGGAAACTGGAGCAGCTATGTTTGATCCGCAAAATAATTTCTCACTCATGTGGAAGCTACATGATGATACATGCGTCATGAGAGCTGAATTTGTAGCCATCAAAGAGGCTTTGAATTATGCTAATAGCTTAGGTAATAATTCCCCTGCTGTAGTATTATCTGACTCAAGGAGCGCACTACAGCATCTTAGTCGATGCGTGTCCAGACAGAGAGGAATGCCTATTGCCTATGAAGCGCTCCAGGTGATTCATGAGATGATCTCTAGAGGCAAGTCTGTTAAAATACAGTGGATTCCATCTTATGTAGGGTTGGCAGGAAATGAAGCAGTGGATAAGCTTGCTCAAGCCGCTGTAATGGATGGCTCTGTAACAGACACTGTTCCTTTTTCCAGTGAACTTATTCCCAAAATCAAAAGAAGAAGTTTACAGAAGTGGGAATACCATTTTGGTGAGCAGTGTGCATCCAGGGGTTTAGGGGTCTGGTACAGAACCATCCAAGCTAGTCCCTTGTGGACACCTTGGTTTGACTCTGCCAACTTTACAAGAAAAGTGTTAGTATCTTCTTTCAGGGTACGTTCCGGACACATCCCAACAAACAAATTCTTACACATGATGAGAGTTAAACCATCACCTCTGTGTGAGATTTGCCAGAAGGTACATGACTTGTCCCATTTGTTGTTGGAATGTGCTCGAAACTCAGACTTTAGGAGAAGGGTTCTTGGGGTTTTGGGCCCCATGCACAATGGTCAGGTCAATTATTGGCTCTCAGAGCCAACATCTGACAAAGCCATTTGCATTTACCAGTTTTTAATAAGTCCGTTGCGTAGGGAAACTGAGTGAGCACCCATGAGGCTGACATGATCACCTGGAGTGTTCAAAGCCTCAACAAAAAGAAGAAAAAAAAGAATGTCATGAACGACATCTATAACGCTCATCGCTCATTCGGTCAGAAGTGTCGGAATGGATCGGAATGAGTGAGTGACGATTTGGTTAAGAACAAGATGAAGCGACGACTTGGTTAAGATCGCGGGATCGCGGTGGATGCGGAAAGCACAAGACCGGTCTGAGTGGAGAGCCTTGGGGGAGGCCTATGTCCAGCAGTGGACGCGTCTTTCGGCTGACATGATTAATGCAGATTGTCTTGCGTTACTTTATCAATTTGGTACCGTTGTATTGAAAAATGAACTACTTATAGGTACTATAGGGTAAATAGGGCAACTAAGTATTTTTATTTATTTATTCATATTCAGTAAAGGTATTTACAAATAAAAAGTTATAAATACTTATAAACTAAAAGATGGATCATATAGAAGTTACAATATGCTTTGATATTGCAATGTGTGTATTTAATCGCGGAAATTGAACTATTTATATTGTTATACGTGTAAAATCGAAAAACTCGAAAAGCCGGTTTTCTCAGATCTGAAAACCGGTTTTCACAATTGGCGAAAAACCCGGTTTTACCGGTTTTTTTGGTTTCGGTGAAACCGGTTTTGTGACCCCTAGTCGTGGGTTCAGTCAGACACCGGCTCGCACCAATGAGTTTTTCGAAATTCATGTGTGAAATCACATTTGTTTACCACGAGCTTAACGGTGAAGAAAAACATCGTGATGCAACCTGCAAATCCGCGAAGTAATGGAGTGTGTGAAGTTCCCAATCCGCAGTGGGCCCGCGTAGAAACTATGGCCCAAGCCCTCTTATTCTGAGAGGAGGCCTGTGCCCAGCAGTGGGACGTATATAGGCTGGGATGAGACCCACCTTATACTAAAAATTATTTCTATTTATGTAACCAGAATTCATTTTAGCATAAGGAGGCCAGTTATTGAAAGGTGGCCAGTAATTGACGATTTACTCTCATGAAAAACAAAAATCCGTAACAAATAGTTGAATACGCATTCAATAGGGAATCGCAAAAATATTTGCATTTAGGTACGTAACATTATACTCACTTGGATTCTCGGTCGCGACTGAACATAATCCCGCCTACATTTGGCATTTTATGTTCTAAGTGAATGTAATTTTCTTGTTTATTGTTTACGCAAATGCAAATATTTTTAGGATTCCCCGTCTCAAAATGAAACAAACGTCTGCCTGGGTAATTTTATGTAAGTAGATACGGTAAGCACTGTAAAATTCGCGTAGGAAACTTGGTTGAAATTCTAGTAAAAGTTTCCAGAAACTTCATAGAATTTTCCTACAATTTTTAGACTGTTCTTTAACTTGTACATTGCTAAGGTTGACTGAAAAAATTGGGGGTGAAACATTAAGACCAAGGTAATTAAGTGCCAATACGGTATACCTGACCAATACGGTATTTGACAACTGTTGATTTTGCCACATCCTTTATATTATTATAAAAATATAGGATGCACAGACAATGTTTAGCGCAGAGGGGCAATTTTTTTTTTGTACCTTGGCTTTTTGACCTTTCCAATGACTTTTTCATCCTATTAAATCGTGTATACTTGAAAATTTTTGGTTTAAGATTATTTATTAGATAAATTAACTATTTATGTTTTTAATTATATCAATACAATTATCAATTAATGTTCAATTTACTAGTTTTTCTTAGAATTTGTGTTTGGAGATCCCCGATTTGACCGTGTTCATACCTAAAAGTCAAACTTCAAACATCAGTTTGAACTAGTAAAAAAAGATCCCACGTATGGCAACATTTGTAGTGGATAGTGCAAAAACCTTATTTTCTAAACAGGACCTTGTTGTCATTGCTTTAAAGTACAAAATGTAGAAATACCTATAATTTAACGTGTCCGAGAAATCGAGAAAAGGGTAATATCCCCCTATCCGTTACCAAGATATTACACATCGGCGAATTTTTATTGGCCGAATCACACGTTTATTTTGATCTAGCAACACCATTTTTCCTGTAGCAATACAGTACGGTTTGTCAAAACGATCAGTTTCTACTAAAATCGCGAGAGAGTAGCGTGTTGTGTGGTGCTCCAGAAACTTTCTCCCTTCTCCGTTACAAGAACATGAAGGTATGAATATGGTTATCTTTGGCGTAATTCAAATAACTTGATCATTATTTATTTGACAATAAGATTTCATTTGAAAACCTTCGTGTTTAGAAGTCAAATGTGTTCCTAATAGTGTTTAAACTGCAGTGTTTGTTTCGTTACTTACTTTCCGTTACTACATTTATAGTCACGTAGGTATAAGGGGAACATAAAAAAGTAACGAAAGGGAAACATAAAGCCGCGACTACAATTGTATTAAGTTTATTTTTAAAATTTATACAATTTCAATTTTTTTTGTAAAAAAACCTTTTAACTTTATTAAGTACCTTTCTGAGTACCTAACTTTACATACACGTTATGTTCATCCATTCAATAATGAGATGAAAATATCTGGAAAAGTTTTATTTCAATTAAAGAAGTACAATTTGTTATAGGAATGGCTCCTTTAACAGCTGCTGAAAAACAAAAACAATACAGGGAAAGGATTAAAAATGATCCAGTTAAATACGAAATCCAAAAAAGAAAGATTTGGCAAGAGTAAAAAAAAATATAAAATGTAAAAAATTTGCAGATATGACAGAATCAGAAAAAGATAAGCAAAGAAAACTTTGGAGAGAAAAAAAGAGGAAACAGTACAAAAAAAAGCAAGAAGAAAATAAAAAGCAAGTTATAGCTAAAGCAACACAAGACGAAAACAAGAGACAAAAACAAAGAACATATCAAAATCGTAACCGTCAGTTAGTAAGAAAATATAATGCTGCAGTAAAAAAGATACACAATTTAACGAAACTTATTGATAAAAATAGAAAACAACAGGATAGAAAAAAAAAGATTATACTGAAGCAAATGGAAAATACTATAATGAAAATGAAAGCTAGAGAAGAGGCTAATACGTACAAAAAGTGTATAACTAAAGCGGAAAAAAACGTTTTGAAAAATTTGCAAGAAAAAGTGAGAAAAAACAAATCGGTAGGCTACGTAACTAAACTATTAGATTTGCGTGGGAAAATTCGAAAGGTTAATTTAAAGAGTCTAATCTCAACTGAAAATCAAAATGCGTTGATCAGTTTTTTCCTTCGGGCGACGTAAGCCGCTCCACTGCCGGCAAAAAAGAGTGTCGAGCATATAAGAAACAGAAGCAACAGAAGCGTTACCTGACAGATACATTACACAATTTGTACAAAATGTATAAAAAAAAGGAGGAAAATACAGCTTCTCTACGTTTTATAAAAACAAACCCTTTTTTGTATTAAGCCCAAGTATTGCCAACCGAGATACGTGCATGTGTGTAAAACACAGCAACATGGACCTAATGTTCTTGTCACTAAAGAAAAATGGTTGTTTATTGCACCAAAATATGACTAAGCTTATCACCAGCCTAGTTTGTGACCGTAAAAAACGTGAATGCATGTATGGGGGGTGCCTGAAATGTAAATCGCAAAAAATAACATATAATTCTGAAAACATTGATGATTCTCACTTAATTACATGGAAACAATGGGAGCGGGTGAATTATGAATATAGTAAAATGGAAAAAGGTCAACTTAAAAAACTTACCACAAAAAAACTGTTAGACAAAATAAAGAAGGTAGTATCGATAACTTAAAAAAACTATTTGAAAATAATTTAGATCCATACAAGAAACATTGTTATAATGTAAGCCATCAATATCAACAGTACCGAGAAATCATTCAAAATCTCAGCCCAAAAGAAGCTCTTATATTGTGTGATTTTTCTGAGAATTATTCTACCAAATTGAGCTCTGAAATACAAGCCATGCACTTTGGTGCAAGTAAAGGACAAATTACCCTCCATAGCGGAATGGTGTATTGGGCCAAAGAATCACAATCATTTTGTACAATTTCTGACAAAAATTCTCACGATCCTGCTGCCCACATATGGGCCCACCTTATACCAATTCTAAAAATGATAAAAAGGAAAACTCCGGACGTTGATACAATTCACTTCTACTCGGATGGACCGTCCTCGCAGTATAGGCAAAAGAAAAATTTCTATCTGCTGAGTTTATTCAGATTTAAACTTCATCTTCAATTTACCACCTGGTCATTCTTTGAGAGCGGACACGGCAAAGGAGTAGCTGATGGAATAGGGGCAGCAGTAAAGCGTTCACTTGACCGTCAAGTGTGTTATGGAGCTGATATAACAAATGCTTCGGAGGCCTGTAATGTTTTATCTAAGTGCATGCAATCAGTAAAGTGCATTTATGTCTCTGAGGGTGCACATTAGCAGACTGATTCCAAACCTAAAAGCTGTGCCTAATACGCTGCAAATCCATCAAATCATATCTTTTACAGATTCGGAAACGTCCAGCAACAAAATTTACCACAGAACTCTCAGATGTTTCTGCAGAAAACAAAGTCTATGCAACTGTTACTTACCAAAAAAACACACGTTTCCTAGGACCACTCAAGAAGCGTTGCCTATTCAACCTCAACAAAGCCCATTAGTTAAAACTCCTAAATCCACTTGTGCCACGTATGTACCAAAAAAACATGATTATAACCAGAATAATCTAGAACCTGGTTGTTCAACGCACTTTAATAGTATTTGCATGCCTGAAGTTACTAGTGTGAAAATTCATCACAATACACAGCAAAGTAAAATGAAGGTCATGATGCCTCAGAACATGGAAACAAAGTACAACTCAGAATTCCCCGTTCATACTATTGACGTCAATGAACCTGCTTTTGACACTCTTATGGGACATGATTTTGACAATATGCTAAATTTCACCGATTTATATGACGTCAAAGAATTTGAAAAGGTGACAGTGGCCGAGCAATATCCTGATTTAAAGATTCTAGATCTGGAATGTGATATTTTTCAACCTGACACTAATTTTGGCTCAATTCGTCCCGACAATGTGCAAATTCTTGAAATAGAATCGGTTTCTATGCAGCAAGAACCCTATAGACTTCTCTCAAACAATACAAATATAAAAATAAATCAAACTACAAACAGACATTCGGACGGTAAGAAGATTGAAGTGCCTATTACTGTAAATCCTGGTCGAAAACGCTTAATCACGAAGACTGAAGTGGGAACCATTAACATAAAAAAGCGTCCTACAGAAATCGACAAACGTGCTGTAAAACCTTTACGCACAGTAGTATCGCGATCCATAGATTTCAGCAAGTGCCAGATGAAGATGCATTTTGCCTCAAATCAGAAATGTATGTGTTGCAAGAAAATGTATTGCTTTACTTGTGTTGGGCAAACTTTTAGAGACTACATTTGCGATATGTGCCTTGAAGATGGTCCACCAGACAATTAAACTTATTACATTATTCTCACAAAACTGGCATATTGTTTTTAAAGGAAAGTACAAATATTTATTAGCATTACTTTCAGTAGAATTTAGATATTGACTTATTACAAGACCTCATTTATAAACAAAAATATTATAATTAAGTAGAATTTTGTATAAGAAATTGTGCTGTGATAGATTTCCAGAAATGTGGTTGTTTTTTTTAAAGTTTATTTTGAGTTATTTTGTAAACATTATATTGCCTTAATTGAAAAAGTGATGCACTAGATCTCAATGTGTATTATATATGTGTAAGTTTTGGCTAGTATCTCTTTATTTAGTGGTTTATTACAAGATCTCAATTGTGCACCGCACTAAGCTCAATTTAGTTTAAGTAAGCGATGATTAATTTCCTAAAATGTTTTTGTTTTCTAATGTTGTTTTTGAGTTATTTTGTAAAAATTATTACCCTCATTGAGATAGTGATGTTTTAGATCTTAATTTATACGTATTAGGTTTGTGTTCAGTATACAAACAATAATGATGGGTATGGATTACTTAAGAATGTGGTGTTACTAGTATTTTTATTTAATTAATGATAATTTTCAGCAATAATAAGTTCCTATAATCATATTCCTATGTTCATGTATAAATAAGATTATAATAATTAGGTATTAATAAATTAGGTACTTTAAACCGGCTGTACTCAAAATTTAATTTTGTGTTTACTTGAATGTCATTTACTTTCATTTGAGGTCTGCCGCACTCCTATCAAAGTACCTGTTAATGACTGAAAAAAGTGCCTTAATAATGTTAAAGGATCAAACTGAGACTGAAGAAACTTTTGTAAATTTTATTAGAATATGTCTTTTAAAGGCAATAAAATTGATAAGCAATTTATGAATGATGTTGATTATTAATTACCTAAAAACCATGTGTTTTACTGATAATACCATACCTAATAATATTCTTTTTGCACGTTTAATTTTTTATGGGGTTACTGCTATTTTTGCAAAAGTTTTCTACTGGAAGAAATAGTAGTGACAACCAAAACGCCGATCACCGATTATAAGCGTAAACACAATATTATTCATTATGAAACAATTTTGGTATTTAATGTTTTAGTTTTTTATTCTGCATCTTTCTTTCCCATACTACTTATACGTATCTCTTTATAATTTATGGATTATAGCTACTTGTGGTATATATTTAAACAATAGCCTTATAATATAATCTGACTGTTCACTTTGCCAACCTAGATGTATAAACTTTTTTATAAATGACCTTTATAACCGCAGCCTTATGATTTCGTTCCCATCCTTTTCGTTACTGTCCATTTTTAAAACACAATATATATGTATATATTATCTCATCGAAAATGAAGAAGTATTCTTATTTTATATGTGCAATAGATAATTAATTAGTTCAGGTTTTTGGATAAAAACAATGCGTCTTATAAACTTCGTAGTTTTGAAGTGGTAGAGAAAATAGTGAGACGTTTTTGCCATTAGGTAATGGAATGGATCAAATATATGTCTGTTCTTTCAAATTTGTGAATATTTCCTGGTAAACATCAATAATTATGATAATTTACTAGATTTGTAAGGAAATATAAAATAAATTTACCTATTTATACCTTCGTATGATTTAATATCGTTAAAAGTTTATGGTACCGAAAGGGAGGAAAATTCGAGGTTAACCCATATTAAAAACGGAATATTTCTTAAATTCCTGCACATTTTACAAAACTATTGCCTAATAAAGGTACCCAGGACTAATAAAAATTGTTCAGTTACCTAATAGTCACTGATTATTTATAAAACGAAAAAACTCTTGTAAAATCTGTTGGTAGCACTTTGAAAAAAAAATAGAAAAAATTCGGTTGAAAATTAGATTTCCAGCGATTTTTTGAAAAAGCTGTACCTATATCTGTCTCTTTCTAAAACGCTTTGCTCTATGCAGCAAGTACGGCGCTACTTGCGTGTGACGTCACTTGCAAGTATGTCTTTCTCTGTTCTAATCTTGAAATTGAAACCTTTATAACTCTGATATTATAATGTATTTTAAGATTTCTTAAAAATTGTTTTTCTGTTCGTTTACATGCATTGTCAAGTTTTAATTTATAAAGAAAATAGAACCGGCCAAGTGCGAGTCGGACTCGCGCACCGGAGGTTCCGTACAAATCAGTAGGTAGGTAGTAACTTTAAAATGATTAAAAATATTTTTATTATACGATGTAACGAAAAATTTACGGTTTTCGCAATTCTTCCTTTATCTGTGCTATAAAACGTTGCTTCGTACCAAATTTCAAGTTCTGAGTTCACGAGACCCTGTACGGGTACCCTGTAGGTTTTGATTCCCTTGCGAGTTTCGAAAATTTGCGGAAATTTGCGGCTGTAGGTATCTTATGATTGCGTTGGCTTAGAAGTTTGATTTTTTACAGCTCCAAGAGACACAGGGTTAACTTTTATTTCTTAGTAGCTGCAAAAAAACTAAACTAACCTGTCATTAAGTTTTTACCCGACTGCCCAAAAGCGGGTTATGTTTTGTAAATTAAAAATACGGTATTTGACTATTTTGTATATGTTTTATAAATTAAAAATTCACAATGCCTGTTATAGAATAGAGAAACAATTTTTAAGCTACCTTTACAAATAACAAAGTTATAATGGTTTGAAATTTAAGATTAGACAGGGATACCCGTAAAAGTAACAAATTAGTAGTAAGGCCGTAAATTAGTAGTAGACCAAGGTTTACGTTGAATTTGGTAATAAAATAAGGTTTGTTATATTTGTTAATTTTGTAAGAGAAATAAATATTATTCATTTATTTAATTCAGATAAAAATCTATATTGGGTTAGTACCTGTTGTAGAATAAAAAGAATTTCTAACTAGGCATTGACCGTAGTAGACCAAGGTTTACGTTGAATTTGGTTATAAAATTGATGGATGAGGCGCGTTTGGTGAACGGATGATATCCAAATTACGGACTCTACTGCCAAAATAGTAACCGATAAGAAATGGGACATCAAATCCTTTTAGAATTTAGAAAATAGGTAAATCTAGGATAGATGCCCCACTTTTTGAAAAAGCTTTATAACTCAATAATTCATCATTTTATAGCAATGCGTCCAATGCGCATGATAACTATGATCCTTAATCTTCATTGGTTTTTTGGAGTCTTTTTGTATTTTTTATTTCAACTCCAAATTTGTTACTTTTACGGGTATCCCGTGAAACCATATCGAAAATACAAACTGAGACATGGATGCACAGAAAAACCAGAAAAAGAGACCAGCGCTGGGAATCGAACCCAGGTCCTCAGCAATCTGTGCTGCGTGCTATAACCCCTACACCATCGCTGGACAGGATTCTAGACACGAATTTTTCCTATGCATACATATCTCAGGTTGCTTATTTCTACTACGCTACTTATGCAGCAGCACTAGCGGTTGCGGCTCGCGGTTGTGCGACCGATTCCCAAGGTGAATGATCCAGTGGACCTTAGGGACCTGAGACCCATAAGCATTAGATCAGAGCATAAGATCAGATATCTTCATACTTAGAGATCAATGAAATTCTACCTGATATGCAATCCGGGTTTCGAAAGAAGAGGGGCACGAGCACAGCACTTCTGGACGTGATCGATAAAATCCTTGCAGCTCAGGACACTGGTCTGGGCACAGTCCTGGTCTTGCTGGATTTTTCCCGAGCCTTTGACTGTATCAGTGTCCCGCTTCTCCTGTCGAAGTTGCGTTTCTACGGTTTTGACTGCGATGCTATTCGCTGGTTCGACAGCTATTTTGAGAACCGTAAACAGTTGGTCAAACTCAATCAAAGTGATGGCGATTGCCTTTTATCAGAGGAAAAGGGTCTAACTAGAGGTGTGCCGCAGGGCTCGATTTTGGCCCCTCTTTTGTTTATCTTATACAGTTCAGACATCACGAAGATTATTAAGCATTGCAAATATCACCTCTACGCTGATGATCTGCAAATTTATTCTTCTTTTCATCCTCGTAATCTTGACGTAGCCGTTAATATGATCAACGCGGATTTAAAGCGTATATTGGAATGGTCGAGCGCAAACTCCCTGGTCCTGAACCCTTCCAAGACAAAGTATATGGTGTAGAATCTACAAATCAAATATGCAAAATCGTATTTCTCAACCCCAGTATTATTATTAACAACATAGAGGTGGATCGTGTTGTGGATGCTCGTAATCTTGGTCTTCTTATGGACGGTAACTTGCGTTTTGAGAAGCATGTCGTTGAGATTACTCGTAATTGTTTTTTCCGATTGAAAATTCTGTACAATATACGTGACTTTCTAAGCGTGCCCCTCCGCTTGAGGCTTTGTGAGGCACTTATACTGTCGAAACTAAATTATTGTCTCACTGCTTTTGGTCCTTGTCTTTTGGCACGTTCGTGGCACCTCTTACAAAGAGTGCAGAACGCATGCGCCAGGTTTTGCTTCCAAATTCCTCCACGAACCCACGTTACCCCTTTTTTAAATAATGCTAATATGCTAAAAATATTTAATCGTCAAGAACTCATGTTTGCCTGCCTCCTGTTTGACACAATTAAAACCCAAACTCCCGGTTACCTCTATAAAAAACTAAAGTGGTCCAGGAGACTATTATATATCAGACCCTCACGCGCTGTGCTGCTGAGTGTACCTTGTCACAGAACTGCTGCTGTCAGGGGAAGCTTTCGGTATCATGCTACTAAATGTTGGAACAACATACCCCCACCACTACGTGATCTCAAAGCTAAGTCCACGTTTAGAATCAAGCTCCGTGAACATTTGTTAAATATGCAGAAAAACACACATACCTGAAGCCCCCTTGCTACTTATGTTATCCCATGGCTTCATCCTTCCTTCCTGAGTTCTTTAAAATTATATATTGCAACTATTATATTATATATATTATACATTTAGGTTTTGCTATATCACATAATTGTTAATTTGTTCATTGGCCCTGTCACGTTCCATCTTTTATTTTATTTTTTATTTACTATCACTTGTTCGTATAATTTAATACGACCAATGATCGTGTTGTTTGTGTTTGCACGCACCATATCTCCATATACCTCTTCTAATACTAATAATAATAATAATTTATTTCCCTTAAAAATCACACACGTATACATAAAAAGAGATGTCTGGCGGACCCCAAACTAGGCTGAGCCTGTATCTTGAGGTCCTGGAGTGCATTCGAGATTCAATCGTATACATAGTGAATTTGCATTATTATTTAGATACATTAAAATCAAAATTAATTTATTACATTATATTATAGATTATAAGAAAAGACAAATAATAATTTGTTAAATAATTAATTAAATAAGCGACTTACCCACCATCGACTTAACCTTCGCCATAGTGCAACGCTGGATGTTAAGTACCTTACAAATATTATTGTAGATGCGTAGGTGCATAAAGTTTGGAGAGCGCTTAGCAAGAAGTGATCTATATCCTGGTAGTGGGACTCTAAAGGTACGTATGGCTAAAAGTCGGGTGTAATTTGGCAACTTTGTTATTATTGCATGAGCACGAGCTGCTGCCTTCAGAACCTTCAGAATATAAAGCCGCCTTACGCTCAAAAGGTTCCATTCGCGATAGAGATCATCCGTAGGGGAGAGAAAAGGTTTACGAAGCATCACCTTGATAACAGCACGCTGCGCCCTCTCCAAAAGAATCAGTGCGGTTTTTGTGGCACTGCCCCACACCGCCAAGCCATATTGCAGTAGCGATTGACACAGTGAGTAGTAAACCGTTCTTAGTACTGGTTCAGTGGTGCAGCATCTAAGTTTCTTCATTATGTATATACATTTCCTCACCCTATTTGATAGAGTAAAGATGTGGTGTTTGAAAGAGAGCTTGTCGTCAAACATCAACCCCAGGTATTTCACTTTTTCAGTTCTAATTATCGTGCTACATGAACATGTAGCAAAACCATTGGCACGGCTGCAACATATGCGTGAGTGTATTGTAAGATTCCTATCCAAGGGGGGAAAAGATGCCGAGGACTTAGAAAATGTCAAGAAGTTAGATTTGCTCACATTGAGGGTAAGCAAATTGTTATCCAGCCACGTACCAACGTCCGACAGCCCACACTCCGCGAAGCCAAACACTTCATCCCATGTCTTTCCGTGAAATAGAACCACGGTATCGTCCGCGTAACAAATTATTTCAGCTCCACCCAGCTCAAATCTAAGGATATCGTCGACTTAAACCAAAAACAGCATCGGGCCAAGGTTGCTACCTTGTGGAACTTCAAATGAGATTGGTAACTGATCGCTACTGCACAGGTTTCTTTTCTGCACAGGTTCTGGCAGAATATCAGCGCTGCGGTCTCCGCAGCATTATTGCTGAGACAGCGCCCTTTCTTTCCACAGCACATGGCCTGCACGTTGTGTATTTTTACATGTATATATAGGTTTTATGTAAGTATGTACGTACACACACTCGTATACATATGTGTGCGCCTGTGTGGGTATGTGCATGCTGCATATATATATATATCCCAATAAATTTTGTATGATTTCTCATTAAATACTACTTCACTTCTTCTTTTCGAAACATTTTGATTTTGAGTATCAATAGTTTTTAACTTTGTAGTTTAATTTTAATGAATGATAATTATATGTATATTTTTAAATCTTGTTATGCTATTCTGTGTTGTGGATGAATAAAGTCATTTCTATTCTATTCTATTCTATTCTATTCACTAGCGAAATCTATGTTCCGCTCTCATCGAGAGACGTCACACTCTTTCTGAACCAACCGCTCACCCAGACCTTAATCCATTATACCTTAATCTATTATTTTACTGTACTTATTTTGACATTATGTCGTATAGATTTCGTGTAAATCGTACTTTTTCTGACCCCTTTAAAATGAGGATCTATAGATGCCTACCGTGGGAGATAGACGACTTGGCGGCAAAAACGGGTTAGAGGGTAGATGTCCTTTAAAATTAAACAAGCTTTTTTATTTTCATTATTTTGGAATAATTAGTTTTGTTTGTATTTCCAAATACAAGAGAATCACAATAAATACAAGTTTTGTATACGTATAGTTTTTTTTTCGTCACTCCTGGTAAAATTTCGTCTTAGTCTTAGTCTTCGTCGAGTCCTATTCCATGTTATGGCGATAGCCAAAATCAAAATATTGTTGACACCTTTTTCTCCTTTCTTCATTTCCTCGAAAGCTGCTTGCATGCTACTACAACGCCCTGTTTTCTCTTATATTATTTATGAGTCATTTTGGCCGTATCAACAACATCATATCGGCCGTAGGACGTTCACTGTTGGGCATAGGCCTCCCCCATATACCTCCAGTTGCTTCGGTTGGAAGGGTCCTGCATCTACCGCCCCTCTGCAACAAAATTATTCTACATAATTATATTTAAAACAAGTTGAGGATTGCCCTTAGATTTGGATTTGCTTCTAATAAAGACTCGAAACGACAAACTCTTGATTGCTCCAATAATCGTGAGGATATCAGGCCTCGAAAGACTTAGGCCGGGATGCTTTAAACAGGGAAAATATATAATATATGATAGTCTCGTAAGCACAGCCAAGAATGCTTTCCTTGTTATGAATTCCTTCTGACAATCCGAAAATCATAACAACAATTTTGAAATTTTAAATATTTGACAAAGATCTGCATAAAACTGGTCTGGAACGCGAAGAGGCTTAGAATCATAAAAAAGGAAAAAGTTTTGTTATGCGAGCAGTCTTCTTGCTGCACTACATAATACGGTTTTAATTTCAATTCGACAACTCCACGCGTTCCTGAAATAAAGCGTCTTGACAGACGGACAGATGGACGGACAACAAAGTGATCCTATAAGGGTTCTGTTTTTTACAAGCTTTTATTTAGTTTCACCTGTCCCGTTGTCTGTCTGTCTGTCTGTAGTCAAATCTCGCAAGTTAAATTCGACCATTTTCCAGTAGTCTGATTGACTTGAAATTTGGCATAGGTACTTATGTAAGTTGCGTGACAATCTCCGTAGGACGGAACTCTTCAACTTTTAATGGCATCGACTTGAAATTTGGTATGCAAATGTAGTTTGGGTGACAATGCTAGAATAGTCGACAAAAAGTACAGTCAGCAAAATATATTTTATTAAAAATGAAATTTTTACCAAAAACTTTTTCCCTATTGAAGTAAGAAGCCCTAAAGACATTTGTTCCAGTGCTTTTGAAATTTCGGCCTACTTGGAAATATTGGGATCAAGGTTCATGAATATAAATATTAGGATTTATTGACAATTAAGAATAATAAAAATTAATAATAATCATTAAATTAAGTTTAATTAAGTTTGTACATTTTTTACATTTTTCATTTTTAATACTTTGGATCTTAGACCATAAATTATAGCTAATTATTCTTTAAGATGAACTTTCAACTCATGAATTCTAACCAATCCTTTGTTCTACAAAGATGGACGAGCACACAGCATTTGCAACATTACGGCCCTTGTAATAAGAATGTAATTGCGATAATGAATACAATAGAGCACAGGGTCAAGAACAGTTGTGACGTAAGCGGTAACAGGATCACTAGTGAAGTGAAACCGTAATCTGGTATCGTACTGTACTGTTCCCAAGGGGTAGGCACTATATTTTTTATTTACTTTTCTTTAAGTAAAGCTGTGATCGTCATTATGTGGTATAAGGCCCCTAAGTTGTCATTAATATTGTAGGGATTCCAAATCCTATTTGAGTGAGCTACTCGTTTCGCACGGTAATTGTACGTACCGAGAAAAGAGGTTGATATATATATATATGAAACTCAAAGGTTAATTTATTATGCGGTTAAGATTATTATTGCTATTCTCTACTCGTGATTATACTCTCTCTTAGTTAGTGTCGAAGGAGGTGATTTATACCGTATAGGTGGAGCCCCTCCCCGCTCCGACCTGTGGAGCCCGACGCCATACAGGGCGCTCCCCCACGGGCTACCCCGGCACCTCACGTGGGAATCAAGTTAATGTCGAATGTCGGTTGTGTACGTCCTTTGTTTTCTAATGACTGAGTGGACAACAAAAACCATAGTCACTCCCGAGGTAGTCTTTATTAATACCTAAACTTTTCATCGAGTGACTATCCTATGCACCTACGGTCTCCTACTCCCCGTTCCCTAACAGACTAGCGTCAGGAAGAACAACTCGAAGTAATGTTTGTGTTATTATGACACGCTCCACAATTTGCGTCTACAACCAAACATAAGGATCTCCTTCCCCCCACATGCCCCACAAGGACACCCAACGCCACTTTTAGTTGTTAGACCTTGTTTAACCGCAACCCCACTTTAGCCCTATTGCCAAGTGAGTACGTACGCAACCTCCTCGGACCGAGATCCGGATTGCCGGGTGGTTAGCCCGACAAATAAGGAAGCAACATCCAGCGGCCAGAGGTGAAATTGACCCCTGGTGACCACATGTATTTGAAGACCCCCGGTCCCCAAACACAATTTGGATCAATCTACTGACTCCATTGTAAAACGTCGATCATAATGGGTTGTGGAGTCTGTAAAGGTACTTTGTACAGTATCCATGCGCGCAATACCGACCATTAATACTCAGCCAGCTAGATTAGTACTCGTATCTGTGGCACACTAGTTCCATTCGCTACACCAGCCGGATACAATAGTAAGTATAGAACTGTATAGCAATCCTTCCCGAGCTATCTGATTTCTTATTAAAATCATTAGGTTTGTGAAGATAGTAAGTATTCGGGCATAGTATAGATAGTTGTGGAGACCGCGATACACCCCAGTTCTAGGTCCAAATAGTTCGACTGTT
Organism: Choristoneura fumiferana; assembly: GCF_025370935.1. Lineage (NCBI taxonomy): Eukaryota > Metazoa > Arthropoda > Insecta > Lepidoptera > Tortricidae > Choristoneura > Choristoneura fumiferana. Next base: position 2,496,695 of record NC_133498.1, on the reverse strand, counting down.
AAGCTAGGCCAAATACGAAGGGACAAATTTGGAAGAAACACTGAGAGAATATAAGCAGTTACAAATTAGCTTGAAGTCGAATATTGGTATCTCAATCTCATTAACACGTTGACTGCGGTACAAGTCAATTTTGACTCGTATTAGACTTTCGCTTAGTGCGGCGTTAGAAAATTGGTTATCTCCGTCTGGTGCGGGAACAATTTGACATTGAACTCCTTTTGGCTAGAAAGAGTCAAGTATACATTTATGTGTCTTTCTTTAAGTTCTACTCGATAGGAATAATAAAACTTTACAAAACAAATTTGGCTAGTATCGCACTAGATTGAAAAAATATTCAAGCAGTGCGGTGCTGGCTAAAAGAGTCTCGTAAGCTACCGCCTTGTATCGCACCACGGGAACAAGTCAGCGCAGACTAGTGCAGGGAATAATGCTCTCTTGTGTTTCTTTTATCGCCCGGTGATAGATTGTTATAAGTTGTGAATGCACCTAGAAACAGATCATAAAAAAATACACAAAAGGTGTTTGAAAGTTGTGTACAGATGTAACAAATAATTATTTGTTACATCTGTATTTTAGTTGTTTTTCTTAATTAAGAAAACAACTAAAATTCGAGAAACTATTAAAAAATCAAGAAGAATACATACATACCTACTGCCCAGAGCGTGAACAATCGATATCTTTAGAATTCGAAGCAAAAGTTCTCGCTTAATTTTAATGTTCAATAGTTTTAATCATCGATATCGACGTTTAGCTTTTTACATTTCCCCTCTCTACCTAATCATCGCTATGAGAGCCTTAGCCTTATCCCCATGGTGCGATACAAGTCAGTATCGTATTGTCAGTTAAATGTCCTATAATTCCTAAACCAAAGTTAGTAGCTTGTGGCGAAAGTAATTTAAGGTAAATTGATTGGTGAACTTGCTATTACAATCAGTAAATTAGCAATTTGTAAAATCATTAAAGATATTATATTGGGTAAAATTTAAACCTCTATCCACAAGACAATATGGTCTCGTACCGCACTGGTGAGGAATTATGTTACAAGTCCAAAATGGTATGTATAGCACCAAGCGTAAGTTATAGAAATGAAGCCTCGCATTCAACGTGTTAACCTAAGAGTTTCTAGAATATTATGAACATGCGAGCAATTTCAATATTCGATTCTAAGATCTACCAAACTGGATAATAATTTACCTACTACTTACAAGCTTCGGGTAACAAAAATAATAGCTTATCGCTTATGATGTTCACACACTGATAGTAATTCCGGTATAGTCAATGGCGATATACTTTAAATCAATTGGAGATAATATTTATCAAGCTTAGTCAACACATCTATGTCTTTGTACCACTGCGTAACACCAGCGGAACAGAATAATAGTGACCCGTATTCGAATAGATTCAATTCATTTAAATCTGGCTTCTAAATTTCAAATATTTAAATTTAGGTATTTTGAAATTAGACCATCGATATTTATTTTTAATATTTTGAATGTTTTCAATTTTAGAACGCGGATAAATTGTTTATAAAAATATTGTATACGTTTGTATAGATCAAAAGGTCGATTTATAATGAGGCCCCGGGAATGTCGTGGTTCCATTTCGATTTGAAATTATTAGACATTCTAATTTTATGTCATAGAGTTTTAGTTCAAACGTAGAATTTTCAAAATTATGAGATTGTGACAACAAATGTCAGATCACATGTAAGTCATAATCAAATCGTGACTAACTGTACTTTACTTCCCTCAACGAATTGTACAATTAGCACAAATCAGAGTTCAATAACAGTGGTAGGATCCCGACATACGCTTCATTTACACATCCTCGCTCAGCACATTTCTGGTGGAAACCGCTGAGCGGAGCGAGGCGAGGTAAATGAAGCGATTCTATTGTTTGATGAAAAACATATTCTTCACAACACGTCCTCGCACATCTCTGGTGGAAACGCTGCTTTAAGGAACGGCCTCACCTCTGCTTAAAAACGGTGACGGAACGGAATCGCAGTGACGCATCGTATGCGCACCGTTTTTATCGCGTGCTCTCCACACCGCTGCTTAAAATACGGAATCGCAGTGACGTGCCGTAAACGTCAGGACTTTACCGAACAAAAGTCGTGACGTTTACGGCACGTCACTGCGATTCCGCACCGTTTGCGTATTTTAAGCAGCGGTGTGGACGGTGTAATCGCAGTGACGCATACAATGCGTCACTGCGATTACATACCGTCAGCACCGTTTTTAATTAATAATTAATTCATTGCGGTGTGGCCGCTCCCTTAAATCAAATTCAGAAAACCCACGTATTTGTAGACAATTAGGGTCTCCTACCAGCGGCCTAGGTAAAATTTTACCACATTCGATCGGAAACCGTTCTTCGACGTTCGCATAGTAAATGCTGACCCCTCCTCTTACAGCAATCTCACCTGGCAAAAAAAACAGAACAGAGACATTGAAATACGACCGAGCTACAGTAGACCTAAGAGCCCCGTGTACACTTGAACCAACTGAATCGTGGCCCACTGTGGAACCTTTTCGTAGAATAGTACATTGTACAACAAGAGCATATATGGGTGACGAAAAGAAAAAAGGAAAACATGCAATCCAGCCAAACTAGCCAAGTGGAAAAAACAATACCAATACAAGAACGACTCCACAACTGACACCGTCTTCAAATAAAAATCTACTGCACCAGTCAACATCTAAATCTACGTCAATCTTCACCAACATCTGGAACTCTTTTTTCTGTAATCACCAGAATATAGCTGGAATATTATCAAATAAATAAATTTAAAAAAAATCCCGACTGCCTTAAAAAATACTAAAAGAAGAAAACATGTGGGCTAGGACTTTGTTATGTACCTAGCTAACTTAAAGTTCAACAGTCGGGACCCATTAGGTACCTACTAAGATTTTTTGAGCTGGTCACGATTTGAATGGGTCCCGAATGTTGAACTTTAAGTTAGCTACTGAACAAAGTTCTAGCCCACTTGCCTATGTTTTCTTCTTTTTACTATTTTCTTAAGGCAGTCGGTTTATTTTTATTTTTATTATTTATTGTTTTTTTCACACTTTTTTAATAGTTGTATGAAAATTATGGATTAAAACTATTATTACCCATATTATTATATATTTAGAATGGGCTAATTATGCGCTTAAACTAAAAATAAATTTATTACTATGTAGTACAAATCAAAATAAAGGTAACTAAAACTACATAGAAACTAAACTTATAAATAAAAATTTTGCCCAAAATCGCTGCCAGATGGTAAGGTGCCCAGAAGGCTGGCAGCATTACCACGCTGTCTGGCAATGCTTATTCTTTGTGCTAAGAAAAAGCCAGCCCTCTGGTCACCCTAAGCCGTAATTAATTTGGACGACAATAATTTAAAAATATTAAATGCACTCAAACCCCAAGGACCCATTGTTTCTACCCCAAACGGCTCAAAAATGTATGCCTACATATTTGCGCCGCTTGAGGCATTCCGCAGAGTCTGTAGCGGCACCGGCCCTGTTGGCTGTAGATGGAAGGTGGGACGGCGCGAGTGTGTCGACGCAAGTGGCGTCGCAAACCAACGGCGGGGGATTGTTTTAGGATGTAGGCTATACTTATCGCATTACTTTAATGTACTATTGATATTAATTGTGTCTGTATCTGTTTTTTTCCCCCAATAAATTAAAAAAAAAAAAAAAAACGGCCGTCCCATTTTCCATGGCATGAGCATCATGCCATCGGGCCTCTTGCCGTCGTCGCGGACCAAGCCCGAAGCTTCCAAGACGTCTGGTGCTCCGGCACTGACCAAGGCCCGACTGATGAAGTCGTTAAGGGCTGCATGCCGCGGGATGCGTCCCGCACTGCTGCGGCAGGAGAGGTCATGGTGGCCGATGCAGTCGAATATTTGCTTTCACTTGATACCCTACTCGATAGGTTTGAATAAAAAAAATCGAAAAGTTACAATTTGGCGCCAAAAATCCGCCATTTTCGCCAAGAATTTCATGTATCCAGTGTCACTCGCGTCATCGAGACGAGTCCAATGACGTATCATTTATCAAAATCGGTTCAGCCGTTGAGTAGTTACAAGAGGACATAGGAATAGACATACATACATTTATATCCTCCTTCTTCGCAGTCGGGTATAAAGGACAACTAACCTAACCATAAAAATTTCATTTTTAATACAAGCTTTTTTTGCTGACTGTACTTGCATTGTCACCCAAACTACTTTTGCATACCAAATTTCAAGTCGATGCTATTTAACCGTTGAAGAGTTCTAGTAGATTATTGTATTGTCACGTGATTTACATAAGTATGCCAAATTTCAAGTCAATCCGACTACTGGAAGTTGGTCAAATTTAACTTGCAAGATTTGACTACAGACAGACAGACAGGCAGACAAACGGGACAGGTGAAACTAAATCATCATCATGTCAGCCGAAAGACGTCCACTGCTGGACATAGGCCTCCCCCAAGGCTCTCCACTCAGACCGGTCTTGTGCTTTCCGCATCCACCGCGATCCCGCGATCTTAACCAAGTCGTCGCTCCATCTTGTTGGAGGCCTACCGACAGCTCGTCTCCCGATCCGCGAAACTAAATAAAAGCTTGTAAAAAAAATAGAAATAGTGCTTGAGGAACTTGAAAGTGAAGGTTATACACTCCAACGGCCCTATGTAAGCCGGAACATTGTAGCAGAGTGATGCTGAGGCTACAAACTAAATGAGGACAGGTGTTCTTTGGTGTGTATTCGGAAAGTCATTACAATAAAAAATATTTCTAAAAGATTAGTTTACTGCAGCGCCCTCTATTAGTTACCGAAGGGACTACTTAGTTAATTCGTTTGCTGCAAACAATCGATAACCTTGAGTAAATGATCAATAACTAATAAGCCTTGTAACTTACCTAGGATTCAATAGATGGGGCTGGTCATGCACGTTGACGGTAACTGTACACATTATTATGATTTAAAATTTCTAGTCAGTCAACGGTAAAATAAAAATGGTATAAAGTAGCTAAACCTTTTATTCAGTCAAAAAATATGTGTATAATACAATATAACAGGCCCTGGATGGGTGCAAACTTTCCCCAACCTCGCTTCGCACAAAAATCTTTAAAAACGTAGTGAAATAGACGAAATGATTCCCCAGAAATTAAGTCAAACCGAGATTAGAATACGATTGAGCATAATATGACGTTTTTAGGGTTCCATAGTCAACTAGGAACTCTTATAGTTACGCCATGTTTAATCTTAATTTGTATTCTTTATGTAGCAAGCAACGCCATCTAGTAGTTCGCTGCAAAACACGCTAGGTTCCTTCCTAGTTATTGATCCTTCGTCGATATTCCTATCTTTACTCGTATACCGGGCACATCCTGGTATGTCGAAAAAAGAAAAATTTAGGTACGACGAGCGAAGCGAGGAATGGTTAGTATGAATTGTGACCACAGCAATTGTGCCTAGGCATTTCATGATCTGCCTAAACTGGCCAAATCATGAAATGGCGGCGTTTCATGATATGCCTAGGAATTTCATGATCTGCCTTAACGTCACTAAGCAAATCGTTAAACGGTGAGTTTTGAACGATATGGCGGATGTCCCTTAGCCAATTCATGAAATGGCGCCTAGAAATTTCGTGATCTGGCGGATGTTATTATATATTTTACATACGCTCGAAAAACATAACCCTCCTTCCGGCAGTCGGGTAATAATTTAGTTTCACCTGTCCCGTTTCTGTCTGTCTGTCTGTGATCAAATCTTGCAAGTTAAATTCGACCAACTTCCAGTAGTTGGATTGTCTTGAAATTTGGTATACTATGCTTGCGTAAATTGCGTGACGATATAATAAAAATAAATCTGGTAGTGACATCCTGGTAGTCCGGCCAGGATCGTCTCCACAGGACGGAACTCTTCAACGGTTAATGGCACCGACTTGAAATTTGGTATGCTAATGTAGTTTGAGTGACAATGCAAGTGAACTCGACAAAAAGTACAGTCAGCAAAAAAGCTTGTATTATTTTATTTTTTTTACCATAAACTTATTCCATTAAAACTTCATGGAACCGCCTAGAACAAATGGCAAAATATATGCGTTAATTGTTTTGCCTTTCTGGAGACAATCCACGAATATTATATTAAGGACTGTTCCACCATCCATTGATCAGTGTAAACTGACGGTTAAATGTGATGCCGTCTCTATTTGTTTTGTTCGAATAGACGGAGACGGCATCACATTTAACCGTCAGTTAACACTAATCAATGGATGGTGAAACAGCCCCTAAACCTAGAGGATTGACTAGCAGAAGACGCTGGTTAGAGTATCATTTTATTTAACTTACCAGTATCGTTATTTAATAGTGGCAAAATGTCCATTCTCATTTTTTCCCAAATGTATTTCCCACTACGGTTTTTTTATCACAATCTCATCTTCACAATCGAGTTTTTACCCGACTTCGAAGAAGGAGGTTATGTGCTTGACCCGTATGTACATATGTATGTAGGTCTATTTCTATGTTCTCTCGTAACTACTCAACGGCAGAACCGATTTTGATAAATGATACGTCATTGAATTCGTCTTAATACGTCTTAACACTGGGTACATAAAAATCAAAAAAAAAATGAAAATAGCGGATTTTTGGCGCAAAATTGTGTCTTTTAAAATTTTTATTTTAATAAAGGGACTTAAAAACAAATTACAAAAATATATACAAGTCATGTGTTTTTATTTACCGTTTTCACAGAAATGTCAAAAAGTATGAAATAAAACAATAAATTTAAAAAATCTAAACCCAACTGCGTTAAAAAATACTTGAAACACTAAAAAGAAAAAATAATACTTGGACGTAGTGGTCTAGAACTCTGTTAAGTAGCTAACTTAAGTGGGGACCCATTCAAATCGCGACCAGCTCAAAAATTCTTAGTTGTACCTAATGGGTAAAGTTAGCTACTTAACAGAGTTCTAGACCACTACGTCCACGTCTTGTTTCTTCTTTTAGTATTTTAACGCAGTTGAGTTTTGATTTTTTTCCCAATTTTAATTGACACAGAAACATACCTAGGTTTAGGTTATGTTAAGTTTGCATAAGCCCGAAGGGCCAAAAGCCACAGAAGTAGGAGCTCCGTCGACACTCGATGTCGATTCAATTTGGGAAAACCATAGTGGGAAAAAAGCATTAGGAATAAAAGCTAATTTGAATATTTTGCTATTAGGAAAAAACAATTCCGGTAAATCGCTCTAACCAGCTCTGAATTCTCTAAATTTAGGGCAATCTAATAGTACAGGATCCGAAGTAAGATCGACCTTCACCGATTTGTTAACCGGATAAAAAATACATTTTAGCAAATAAATTAAGTTTTTGAACAAAACTCATATTGATTGCCAAAAAAATTTCCATGAATATAAATAATAGGATTTATTGACAATAAAGAATAATAAAAAATTATAATAAGCATTAAATGAAGTTTAATTAAGTTTGTACATTTTTTACATTTACATTTTTCATTTTTTATACTTCGGATGTTAGACCATAAATTATAGCTAATTATTCTTTAAGATGAACTTTCAACTCATTAATTCTAACCAATCCTTTGTTCTACTAAGATGGACGAGCACACGGCATTTGCAACATTACGGCCCTTGTGATAAGAATGCAATTGCGATAATGAATACAATAGAGCACTGGGTCAAGAACAGTTGTGACGTAAGCGGTAACAGGATCACTAGTGAAGTGAAACCGTAATCTGGTATCGATACCGATACTACCTACTAATATTAGAATAAATTAGCTCTTTAATACCGATACTAGTAATAATATAGCAGCGGTGCTTGCACTGTTGTGCTTCGGCATGGAGAGTAAGACAGCCGGTGAAATTACTGGCACTTGAGCGAGAGAGAGAGAGAGAGAGAGACATTTATTTAAACATATTCGATACACATAAAAATACATTAGATGGAAAAAATAATAACATCGAGTAGTACCCCACTCAGCATAATGTTACGGCAAGCCGCAACGCTGTTTACTTGAGGTATCCCATCTTAGACCTCTAGGTTGGCAACGCATCTGCAATACCCCTGCATGTGTGTGTGTGTGTGTGTTTTTTTTTAACCCTTAATTTGGCACGAGAAGAATACTGGACATTCTAAAAAATTAAATCTACACGTAATATTAAAACATGGAGTTTTTTTTTAAGTAGCATAAATAATATTAAATGCTAATATTATTTCACCAAAAAATGTATCAAGCCGGTGGGAACGCCAAGTGTTCGTCAGTGGCCGCCAAGATCAGAGAAGGGAGGTCGCGTCTAGCGGGCTCCCGGTAAGTGGATTTTTTCTTGGTTTTGTATGAAATTGTTATGAGTTATTGCCATTGTGATATTAAGTAATAATTAAAAAACAGATATTTCACTATAGTTGACATTAAGAAACACGTTCTGTTTGTGTGTTTAACGTTTGCAAAGTATAACGTCCATTATACTTCCGTTGCCAACTAAGCAACGTTTTCTTGCTTTTGCTACGTCCAGCATTCTTCCCGTTGCCAACTGCACAACGTTTTAACTTGCTTTTGCTATGTCCAGCAATACTTCCCAATGCCAATGATGTAGTTTTTTTTATAAACTTCTGTCATGTCAGTATAATACACTTTCCAAATATGAGTAAAGTGAAATAAAAACTACTTTTATAAGTTTAACCGTACATGTGTGTGTATGTGTGTGGTCTTGTCTGTCTGTCTATGGCAACGTAGCTCTTAAACGAGTGAACCGATGTGAACCGATTGAATGTGTTTTTTTTTTTATTTGAAAACAAGTTTTCTCTAGCGGTCTCTTAGCAAGATTTCAAAATCGTTAAGCCATTTTTGAAATTTTTGGCTTTGAAATGACGAAAAAGCTACCTGTAAGTTTTGTAGTTATAGAAATGGGCTAATTAATTATTAAATCGTTTGTCTCAGGTCATCCACAATTTTCGGAGGCCGAAAACTTGTCGGATTGATTCCACGAGTCAATGCAATATCAGATATAGACATTCAGTTCAGATGAAGAAGAAATATCACAGTTGAGAAGAAATAGCACTTCTCCAGACGCTGCTACTATTAATTCCTCATGGAACGACTCAATTTACTTGGAGAAGATTCTGACAAGATATAGATACAAACAAAGTAATAACTGTGAAGTAAATCTTCTATCACCTATAATACGAGAGGTTATACCACTTAATGGGGAAATAAATTACGAGAATGTACCAGTCTGTCGTCTATTCCATTATTGGCATCTCCTGCTAAACTTCGCATCACATGTGTTAATAAAAAAAAAAATACCTCGTTGATTTTTCTTGCCGGATTCTTCTCAACAGAGGTTTTCCGAACCGGTTGGTAGGTTTTTTTTGACATTCATAAGTGCTTTGTTATAGCCTAAATTGAATAAAGATATTTGACATTGTTTTGACTTTGAACACCTGCCATTCGAGAACCTTTTGACCCCATCGGCCATCAGTCCTGCGAGCAATGTGCCCCGCCCATTGCCAGTTCAGTTTCGCAATTCTTCGGGCTATGTCGGTAACCTTAGTTCTACTGAGGATATCGAGCATAGCCCTCTCCATAGCCCTTTGAGTGACTTTGAGCTTCCTCATGAGGCCCATCGTTAGCGCCCACGTCTCAGATCCGTATGTCATCACTGGCACACAACACTGGTCAAAGACTTTTGACTTCAAACACTGCGGTAATTGGATGAAAAGACATGCGAAGCTCCCGAACGCTGCCCAGCGAGTCGGATTCGACGAGTGATCTCTTTCTCGAATTGGACCTACCTAACTGGACCGTTTGTCCTAGGTATACATACTCGTCAACAACTTCGAGCGCAGAGCCTCCGACTATTACGGGAGTTGGCACAACATGGACATTAGACATGACTTTTGTCTTGCCCATGTTCATTCTCAGGCCAACTCGGTCGGAAACTTTGCTGAGGTTAGCGAGCATAGCACTGAGGTCCTCCATGGTCTCAGCCATGACTACAATATCGTCGCCGAATCGAAGGTGAGTGAAGTACTCGCCATTAATGTTGATGGCTCGTCCTTT
>NC_133498.1:2468227-2480010 GCF_025370935.1 Choristoneura fumiferana | reverse complement strand
GTGTGTAATTTTTTCATACCGCCATTGTACAGTTCTTTATTATTCCTAAAATAAATTACTAAAACTAGGTGTCTGATCTACCTTCGCGGGTCACTTTTCCTTTTGAGCCGCACGTTATTGCCATCGACATCTACATAATTATGGTAATATTGGTAATTACCTATGTTGGATCGACGATAGTACACATCTATGTACCTCATACTAGAGGCAACTAAACGCTGCTGTTTGGAACAAAACGCGCAGCGCGATCAACACATCAATTACTTTGACACAACCTCTGTCGCACAGACGTCAACAAACTATAGTGAAAGGTTCACAAATCCGCGCTGTGAACAAATTTTGTGCGCCGTTTGATGTAAGAAACATGCAGTCTATACATATCGTCGCTCGGCAGGCAAAAGTACTAAAGCGACACTTCATCAACTTTACAGGAGAGCGATTTAAAGTTTTTATTTACGAAAAAAAAATCATAACTTTTTAACCAGACATCCAATTTTGAAATTTCCAGGAATATATGACACATAATTTAATAGACTATAATAAGGTTTTAATAATTCATAGCAAAGTCCATGGTTTAGGAGATAAGTGTCGCTTTAGTAATTGTCCCCTAGTCATCGAGCAAATGCAATCAGGCAAAAAGACTAAACGTAAAAATTACATCAAACGTCATATTTCAAATTAACTATGTGATTTTTCGTCTCAATAAATTTAGTATGTTTTACTAACTACACATTTTTTTTTCTTATCAAACTGTTCATAATGCTGATTTACCAAATCGTAAGGGAAAAAATATTCCAAAGTACCTACTGAACAGAAATTATATAAATAATATTAATTTATTATAATAAATATTAATCATCTTTGCTAGAATTTCAATAACTTAACGTTAACTGTTACTAACACTAGACTTTTGTTAATGTTATAAGGTAAGTAATCACAAAGGCACCATCTGATTTCTAACTAAATGCACAAAAAGGTTTTTTTTTGTTACTAATTTTTTTTGAGGTATTATTATTATTATCATGTCCTTGTATTTTGGTGTATATACGAAGCATACACTTAGGTTGCGATGAAGGCTTGCCTGGTTCAAGGCACTTGCTGACATGAGACAGAAACGACACTAAGGCGGTTCTGCACCAACATCCGCAGACTTTTCTTGTGACATGTGGACGAACATGTCGCTCTCGCATCGGTCTAGTCAGCCACCAAAGACGTTGTGCACAGGCAAGACGCCAAATTTGTCTGGAACAGACGCGTAGGCCTGATTAATGGTATAATGTATAACTATGTGATATAACGTTCAGTGGGTATAATGAACTACTGGTATAATCTGGAATACGTAATAATATTATAATAATGTTGATGTGGTGCGCCAAAAGAGTAGGTCAGGTTACGTTAGAAAGAATTACGTCTCTATCAGAAACGAGACTGTCCGAAAAATAAATGAGGATAGAATTGAAACTCCAACAATCTCATAAAGAAAACAAAACTATATCTTACAAACACATTCTATTAATACTTATAGTATATTTTTATTATATTAGTAAGCCTTATATATGTCACATATCTTTTAAAGCTAGTAAAAGTATATCTAAAGTTGTATAACTGGTCATAACACACCCTGATGGCCATTCGGTTCCACCATGGAGCCGCAGCTGCATTTATGAGGCACACAAACATCGCAGCCCAGGCGGAGAGCTACTGCCACCCGCAAGGAGTCGTTGTCCAAGAGTGTTCCCAAATAAGGAATAGGCAAAGCCTATAACCACGTTCCCGCTTTGACTTTTGATGCCGACTTCAGCCTGGCCAAACCCACCCCAGTGGCTACACCCGTAGGCCGTGCCAGAGAGCGTCCCTAGCCCCCACGTCATCCCAAACTCATTGTATCTGCGGAGAACCGGGCAGTGACGCCAGTCTCATTCGCCAGTGCATCATCCACATACGGAATGGTAATCTTTATGAGATTTCAAAATTTAAGAGATAAGGCCACCTACCCCACATCCCCTGCACCGCCAAATCGAGACCACCGTGACGTATGGGCAAGGACGCTTGACCCATTGTTCATCCGCAAGAGACACGTTCAATACAGTCTCCTTTGTATCTCTAACGTGACGTCAAAAAAAGAAATTTTACCCGAACACAACTATCTTGGAGTGGTTTTCAAAAAATAGGATATTTTTGGAACTGCGAAACACATTCGTAACAAAGTCAAGATGAGATGGGTATTAATTAATAATCTTCAAACGTTTCTGGGCGAGCAAATAGACGTTTCTTGGTCTCTATTGAAGTAGAAATGGCCTCTTGGAAAATAGGAGAACTCAAGAGGGTAAAGGTCTGATGTGAAAGCTTTTTGAGGCCAGAAGAAATACCTTAAAGAAGTTAAAGAAGGAGAGCAGGCGGATCAGCAGCAGCAAACCTGTCCCATATTCGCCTTCAGTCCTATACCTCTCAGGGGCGAATAAGGAAGCCAAGTCCTGCTTTACGACTTTAGGCTCCCCTCTTAGGTGCTATCATCTAATACCAAATATTAAGAGGTGTTTTTCGAGACAAGATCGCTTCGTGAATAGCAAGACTAAAGGTACTGCGCACCCACCTGCGAAAGAATTTGGGAATCGCCGTAGCCAAGGTTAGAAGGAGAATGATAGACCTGGTGTAAAAAGGGTGGGAATGTATTTTTCCACTTTGCCCAACAAAGCATCCCTTTCGACAATATTGAACGCGTTCTTGAGATCCTACTTCAAGACGACACAGTCTAGATTTCCGGGTTCCGTGACGAAAGTGCGTGTGTTGTGGATCGCGACCTCTCACCCCGTCAGTGTGGCAAAACCCAGCTGAAAATGAGCTGGTTGAATTCCGTCTAAGCCCGCGGCTGACCCATTATGGAACGACCCTAGTGCTCGCACCACATCCTCCATGTTTACCGCCAAGACTTGAATGGACCGATCCGGCTCTCGAGGGAAAGTTAACGTGCGGGACGCGGGTGGATGCTACGTACGCAACAATACAAGCGTCTCAAGACCCGGAGGTGCCACCGAGTCATCTGACATTAACACGCGAACGGCCCCCCACACACCGGCCTGATATACTTTGGACTCGATAGTGTTCGGCACAGAATGCGACCTGGAGGAAGCCTCCCCGTCACTACTAAATTCAACCAAGTCCCATGTTCAAGTTTGGTCTCAGTTTGCGGCGTGTGGAAGATGTGGGCTTGCCAGTTTTCCTCGCATCAGCACATGTGGGGCACGTGGGGCTAGAGACGCTCTGGCACTTGTGGGTGGGTGTGCCACTAGGGTGGATTTGGCCGGGCTAAAGTCGGTCTCAAAAGTCAAAGCGAGAGTGTGGTTATGGGCTTTGCTTGCTCTTATTTGGGAATACTTCTAGACAACGACTCATTGTGGGTGGCAGTAGCTCTCCGCCTGGGCTGCGATGTTTGTGTGCCTCATAAATGCATCTGCGGCTCCATGGTGGAAGCAAATGGCCATCATGGCTTAAGATGATCGGTATAACAACGTTAGATATATTTACACTAGAAATCTACGAGTATAACAACATTTCACATAATTTCACAATTATAATGCTATAAGTATTTAGTAGTATAATGTGTTGTAAAGATATAATTTTGTTTTCTATATGAAATCGTTGGAGTTGCAATTCTAACCTAACCTAGTTTTCAAGCAGTTTCGTTTCTTGATAGGGTCGCAGTTCTAACTTTACCTACTTTTTTGACACAACACATTATTATTATAATAGTATTATTCCAGATTATACCAATAATTCATTATACCCACTGAACGTTCTATCGACCAATAATATTTCTAAAGTTGTTATACCTAGCCACCGTTACGCACCCTGGCCATAACGCGTTGAGTTCTTGTCGGTGTTTAGGAAAAATTCCGCGCCACTACGCTCTCCTTGACTTACTGAAGAGGACTTTTAATATCCGCCAACATCCTCTGCGTTCTGGAGCCTCCGGTCCTCTGTCGAACCGACAGCAAAAGGCAGATGGCTTAACTTTAGTGCCATGGCAGAACGGGAAGTGTTTTGCTGTCGGACGTCACGTGCGTCAGTACTTTCGCCGCTTCGCACCTCAGCGGAACAGTCCGCCGCAATAAAAACAAATTAAAACTACTTATTCTAATTTCAAATAGGGCCGAACATCATCTTTATTAGGTGCAAACAGAACCGTAGCGATCAAATTATAATTACAAAATTTTGAAATAGATTTACTATTTTCTTTTATTTCTCATCATCATCATTAATTTAAGAGCATGCTCTTTTCGGTGGAGTAATCGCCACTCTTTTCGGTTCTCTGCCAGTGTTTTCAGCTCCTGATACGACATGACATTGACTTTTTCCTTGGCTTGATCTATAAATGACCGTCTCGGCCTTTCCCTGCCTCGCCTGCCTTCTATTCGCCCTTCCAAAATAGTTTTTATGTAGCTGTCATGTCGTATCAGATGCCCCAGCATATTCCCTCTCCTATTTTCAATCGTCCTCAACAGCCGCCTTTCCTCTTCCACCAACTCTAAAACCTCCTCATTAGTTCTCCTTTCAGTCCAGCTAATCCCCTCCATTCTCCGCCAGCACCACATCTCAAACGCACTCAATCTGTCTCGGTCCCGCTCAGTCAATGTCCAAGTCTCGCTCCCATATAATGCTATACTCCAGATGTATGTCTTAATAAATCTTTTCCGAATGGTCCTTGAGATTTTGCCTTTAAAATGTGTTTTTATCATTGAATGCTTTCTTAGCCATGGCTATTCTTGTTTTCACATCCGTGGTGCATCTGGAGTCACAGGTAATCACGCTGCCTAAATATCTAAAACTATTGACCTGCTCAATGGTAGAATTTCCTATATGTATTTGATCTATGACTTGGGTATGCTTTGATGTTATCATAGTTTTTTATTTAAACTTTTATTTCTACCCCGCCAAAAAACATTGGACGTTTTTCCACAACACATGGCCTGCACGTTGTGTATTTTCACATGTATATATAGGTTTATGTAAGTATGTACGTACAGACACTCGTATACATATGTGTGCGCCTGTGTGGTATGTGCATGCTGCATATAATATATATATATATCCAATAAATTTTGTATGATTTCTCATTAAATACTACTTCACTTCTTCTTTTCGAAACATTTTGATTGGTAAAGTATCAATAGTTTTTAACTTTGTAGTTTAACTTTAATGAATGATAATTATATGTATATTTTTAAATCTTGTTATGATATTCTGTGTTGTGGATGAATAAAGTCATTTCTATTCTATTCTTTCTATTCTATTCCATTAGCCGGCCCGGCACCGGCACCGATCCCGGCGACGGCACCGTGCCGGCCAATGGACAAACAGCCTTTGCAACATAAAAAGAACTTTAAGTTTTAAGGAATAATACTCATTATAATGTAAATAAAGTTATAAATCATAAGAAAATATGATGTTTCAATATACTAAACATCGAATTGCAATTATATTTTACTACGTATATATACTAACGCTTTTTAATACACGATAAAGGTCAAGGGTAATGACTAATTTCACCAAATCTATAATGTTTCGTGAAGATGTTTGTTTTTGTATGCTTTTGTATGTGTTAAAATGGCTAAAATGCCGAACGTATGCTTTAGTTTTTAAGAACAAATAGCTAAATTCTTATAAATGAATTCTTATCAAAATACAACCAAACGACTAAAGGTGTATAAAACTTCAACTCGAGGAGGGCATAATTACTAAAGTGACAAAGGTCTTCTTTTTTTTTGCACAAAATACTAAACGTCCAACATTTGTAAACTACCAAAATGGCAAAAGACTGAACGACAGTAATCGAAAAATTACAAAAGGTAACAGTACTAAATGAAAATAATGAAGTGATGCTGCATTAAGTGATTTGCTTCCCAAATTTAGGCGTTTTTGAAAGACTAAAGCGCCAAAAAAAGTTAAATTTTGCTCCAATCACTTTGCAACCTAGACAGTTTGACGCAGAAAAATTCGCTGATTCTGGTGATATGCATAACTCATTTTTGCCCATTTGTCGCTTTAGTACTTTTGCCTGCCGAGCGACGATATGTAGATGTCGATTAGTAGTACAATATTTATCATATATCAGCTTTTCTAAATATAGTTCACCTAAGTCTAGTGGTAGAATATTCACATTTCTTATCAAATTAACGTAAATCAACTTAAGATCTTTTACAAAAGTTTTGCTTTCTCTTCTGCTTCTCGTTGCAACTCCTCCAGTCTCTGTAAGACTTTGAGACGTCGCCTCTCTAATGGCGTTTTTGACCACCACGCTTCCGCAGATGAATCCTTTTAACAAACAATTTTATTTTGTGCTATAGCATATTTATTTTTATACCCTTAAACATTATACTCTTAAACATTATACCCTTAAACAATAAAACATAACTACGAGATGTTTCAAAGTAATCCGAAATATTTCAGCGGATGGACGGATTAATTTAATTGAACACTTTTGTAATATAAAGGTTTTTTTTATTAGATTTTAGCTTATTATGAAGTCACCCATTAGAAGCTGCGCTACTGTAAGTATGCTTTGAACGTAGGCCAATGTATAGGAACGTTTATCAATCACATTTAGAAAATCATGTTAAATATTTACAGAGATGTTCACAAAAAATTGCAGAATCATGTCTACATATTGTGAGGGGGTGCGGTTTAATAGCTGGTCTTAAGTAATATTTTGTCAGCCAAGATAATGAATTCTAAAATAGACTGATGGATGTTTGAGGTAAGAAATCTGTGGTACCTAAGGAGGGGAAAGAAGAGTCTAAGGAATCTTATATAGAGGTACGTTTGCATGGGGATAAATTATGTAATTCATTAACGGTCCCGTATGAAGTTCCAAGTCTTAGCTTACCTGTTCAGCATAGACAGGTTCTCTTGAGCTCAACTGAACAGCCACCTCATGAGCCGTCAACGCACGTATACGTAACTGGAGTCTGCGTTTTGTCGTCAATAATGTGTCCAGAGCTGACAACAATGTCCCTGAAATAAACAAACTAACACTGAAGTATTGTAGTTGAACTCAAGTTACAGATTTAGATAAAAATAAATATCTATTCATAGATAAAATAATTTCCAAAAAGCATTTTTTTATTTTTCCAATGTGAGACAGTCTTATCATAAAACACATATTACATTAAAATCCATTAAAAGTTACAAAAAAAAATACAATTACTATAAAATTATTTCCAAAATATTATAATTCTGGTCTTTATTTGCGTTGTAGGAAGAACACTCGTCATGTGAAAACTCATGTTTTTAGAGTTAGTTACTAGAAATGCTTTTGTGAAATCATTTCTGAATGGCTATTTTTACTTCCAAGTCAAAGTGAACATAATAACTATCGTAAAAAACAATTGTCGACTGTAAGCGCAGATTCTAAGGAATCATCGTAGTTCAAATTAATAAACTTCTGGCCTCGTTCCCCTTCTTTGCCTGTTTCTAAATTATTACCAAGTAATTTCTTACCAATGGTATAAGAATCTGAAACCCTTGCCAAACTTGACAGATCCAGCCTAGGAGTCAATGCTCCCGCTCTGTGGAGCTGAGTCCTCCACATCAAAGATATACTTCCGTAGTCAGCTCTTGGTATCTGGATCATTTTTGTATAACACTGAAATAGGAGTTTCTGCTCAGCCTCCCATGGGCATCGAGAGGTTCCAATAAACAAGACTCGATCCTCAGGACAAATTCCTAAAAATTAACAGTAAAATTTACAGCAATAGATTAGTGAAACTTAAATCTAGTCTTAGTTTTAAGCACAGTTTAAGAGTCAATACGTACGATATTATAAGACATGTGTGTCCTCTTAGTACAAAATTGCCATAGTATTTTGTCGGAAAAAATCCGACTAAATGCGATGAAAAAACATTATTCAATAGGATCTGTATTAAAAATTAGAGCAGTTACGTACTACGTCCGATCCGACGATCCGAATCTGTAAAAATACGGTCGAGAGTAGTCTTATTTAAAACTCTTTGTACTCGTATAGTAATGTACGCGCGGGTAGTTTACACTGCCTACTACAGGGTTACGCCTGGAGTGTTATTAACGTTACAGCATTAAGCTGAGCCAGTGCAAGTGTCCGAAGTGTCTATTTGTACTTAATAATCTTACCTTAATTAGTTCATTCTTAAATCTATTAAGAGGTAGCTCTTTTAAATATCTAGGTAACTTATTAAAAATCTTTATGCACATGCTTCATAAACCAATCGCCCAGGATTTCGTTGAACTCTTGTTGAATTACTAGCAGCTGTTTAAAATAAATACTGCCTCTTTACAAACATACAAATTTATAAAATATATAAGCAAGGTAGAGGCAGACCGCACCAAAACACCCTGCGGTGCAGTGCAGCCCTCCACAAGGTGTTGGTGTCCAGGCTTCTCAGCAGGAATACAAAGTTAAGGATCTATAAAACTGTCGTAAGACCTGTCCTTATGTATGGCTGTGAGGCCTGGACACTAACACAAAAAGAGGAATATCAACTCCTTGTAGCGGAAAGGAAGGTCTTGCGTAAGATCCTGGGACCTGTCAAGAGAGACGACGGCACGTGGAGGATCCGTAAGAACAGAGAGATCCAGGAGCTGGTGGCTGAACCCAACATCATCGGCGTACAAAATCACACAGACTTCGCTGGTTCGGCCACCTACTACGAATGGGAGAGGATCGGGCTGCCAAAAGAGCGTACGTGGGACGACCGGCTGGTCGCCGCCCGGTTGGGCGACCCAGGTACCGCTGGGAGGACAGTGTCCAGGCGGATCTGCGACGTCTCCAAGTCGACGACTGGCAAGAGGCTGCGCACGATCGGGACAGATGGCATGCTCTCGTTTCGGAGGCCAAGACCCTCTTTGGGTCTCTGAGCCAAATTAGTTAGTTAGTTAAGGTAGAGGCATACATTGAGCTATTTGGATCGGACAGAAATCGGATGCCGAAGCCATATAAATAATATTTGTTTTATGACAATTCCGGATCGTATTTTCACGGATTCCGATCGGACCTAGTGCGTAACCGCTCTTAGATATCAGAAACCAATGTACGATAATTTTTTTATGTCACCATAGCAACGTTAGTTAATCGAAACAAGTGTTCCACTGTATCATCAGTATTACCTTTGATAATCTTTACTAAATCCTTTTTCAACCTTTTAGGATCAGTCTTGTCTGTCTTTGGTATCTTCTTCATAAAAGGCTTTTCTGCATCGTCCATCCAAATCACAGAAGGTTGAAGCAGTCTTGAAACTTTGCTTACTAAATGTATCAACATTATCAAGCCTGTTTTGCCGGGATACTTGCCAACTATATTTGCTGGTGTCAAATCAAATAATACACCTCCAACTTCGCTGCAGATTGCATGAACTAACATCTTTTTGCCACTACCGGAAGGGCCTGAAATATTTGGGGTGTCTTAGAACCTATATTGACATAAATAAAAATGAACTTAACGACAGTGCATCTCTTTTCTATTAAACCAGTATTGAGATTCCTTGTAATATATAAAAATTATTAACACAAAGAAACGAATATTGATCTTACCGGAAATCAATACGGATCTTATAAGGGGAGCATGATTACGAATATGCTCAGAACCGAGAGGAAGAATGCAATATTCTTTTATCAACTGTCGTATGTCACCAAGACACTGCATGGGTTCACGACCTTCTTTTCTCCACTCAGCACCAATAAAAGATTTTTCCCCTACATAATCGTCAATTTTCATCAAAGGATATGGACGAATAATGCCGTTCGATACTAGTTCTTCGAATAGAGATTCAGTCGTTCTATCAGGTGTTAAGTCTTTTTCTTTCTTCTTTTTACTTTTCTTTCCCCCTCTCCGTGCTTTTTTCTGAGGTTTCTTTGCTTTTTTCCCTTTATGTGCTCTGTCTCTATCGAAAGCAGCCTGTAACTGCTCTAGTTCAGATCTCATTAATTCATCAACGATGTTTCTTATCTCTTGTTCTATTTTGACCATTTTCTCTCTTTCAATCATGTCTTTGTAATATCTTTCGTGCGAATTATCAGCGTCATCTTTAAATTTCCATATGTCTTCAAATCTAAAGATAAATAAACATTATATCAATTAACAATGTCTCATTCATTTCAAATCTGAGATATTTATTTATCGGCACTTCATTAATATCATGTTTAAAATTTGGTTTAAATAACAAAAAAACTTACTCTTCGTTGGCATTAACAACGTCTTGTAGAAAATTCGAAGTGCTGCATTTGAACATTTGTAAATCTGACTCCTCGTCTTTATTTTTGTTGTCATCAGACTTGCCGTTTTTCTTATCTTTACTTTCTTTGCTTCTTTTCGATTCTTTTGATGACACTGGTGACGATTTACTCAAAGTACTATCAGGGCTGGTACCTATAAAGTAATACTTTTACGTATCTACGTCTTTTTAGTTAGTTTCACACATATTTTATCTTAATTTAAGGCCTAGCTTAGACCTTAAAGAAAAATTACGCAAGTTGCACTACATACTGTGGCGCTCGAAAAACCACTTGCATATTTTTTCTGGCCGGTCGTCATTGAGCTATACAACCTCTTTATTTCATTTCAAATACCTTGTCTGCTAAACATCGCTCGACTACCACCTCCCTCTTCAGATGGAAAGTCAGGGAGTCTTCCTGTTCTCTCAAAGTACTCAGAAATATATCTTCTCAGCTCCGTCCCGATTTGTTCATTGAGCTTGACACCATGCTGTTTTCTCAATTGCTCTTCGATTATAATGAGAGCGTTCTGATATTCATTCCAGCGCTCTTTTTGAAGGTTTCGACGGTATTGTTTGATCTTGAGAAAAGTTAAAAATGAAATGTTTTTATATAATCACAAAAAATATTGAGTTAAATATTCAGTTTAAAACAGAAATTTTATTATTTGTGAACTTTTATTTTAAGATAGACTATATATAACATGCTTAATTCTACGCGATCAATTTTATTGATCACCCTACTTACTTCTTCTGATTTCTGGATCTCTTTAGACTCTGTGAAAGGTGGTAGTTCCATTCCAATCAGTAGCATCTCTTCTTGTTTTCTTCTCTTTGTAGCTCTCCTTGCTAAGAAGCCCCTCCATACCCGCTGTATAGCAGTGGCTGCAGCTGGGGACATCTCACCTTTCTGATCTCTGCCTTTCTCTTTAAGAAGACGGATTTCTTTCATAAACTGTCCCCTGAAAATGGTGTAAATATAACTTTTAGTAAAGATGACTTTGTCTTTGCTGTTATCAATTTAGGAGACAGCTTAGGTTTACATTAATTAAAAACAATGTCAAATGATATACTTAATTGTTTTAAAAAAAGCAACAAACAATATGAAGTCACGGCACTGAAGTGAAATTTCTGCCAAAAGTTAATACTTAAAAAACATAACCCTCCTTCGGGCAGTCGGGTAAAATATCTAAATTATGATTGTACTAAATGTCGATTAGCCTGACATCCTACCTTAACCTTCCCTGTCTCGCCCTCTCATGGCTCTGTATGATCAGAACAGCCTGCTGCTCAGTTAGAACCAAAGCTTGGGGTTTCGGAGGTTCATGACCCAGCTTCCTCAGAGTATCCATGATGAACTGCTTACGCTCTTGAACCTCTTCTTCTCTTTCCCGGATAAAATATTGAGGTATACATGGTTCTGCCTCACAAGGAGTCACTCGCAGTCTTTGTAATACCTAAATAATGCAAAATATTATGTTTCAAACGAATTATTTATGTATACCTAAATTTTTAATACTGAAATTATTGTTTGCCTTGACA